>NW_026571153.1:27990682-28173182 GCF_026225935.1 Boleophthalmus pectinirostris | reverse complement strand
TATTTATTTATTTATTTGAGACAGGGACAATTTTTACATTAACGTTAACAGGAGAGATGTTTGTACATCAGGTTGTAGCATCAGTACTGTCGTCTCTGGACAGGTTCATTGATTGATTGTATTTATCTGACCTTGGCTATCAACTGTTCTTCCTGGAGACTGGGAACATGTTTTGGGTTGATGGGGGAAACCGGCAGAAACCCAACAAGACACGGGGAGAAACACGCAAACTCCACACAGAAAGGCCCGGACGACCCAGGGATTGAACCCAGAACCGTCTTGCTGTGAGGCATGAGTTCTAACCACTCAGCCACACGCACAAGCTCAAAATGCTCTGTTCCAACTTGTGATGTCATGAAGCAGTAGTTTTCAAGTGAACAGCGTCTTTTACCTTTTGTTCCATAGAGATTTTTTGTTAAATTACCCAAATGATTCTAAAAATTAAAAAAAATTAAACGTTCTAAAGATTCAAACAATAGTTCAGTATGGGCCCTCCATTAACCATGAACCAGGACTAAACCTAAAGTAGAAGATCAAACTACAACTAACTGAAAAAAATCAGATTTTAGGAGACTTTTTTCAGTTAGAAAGGAGCTGTATCCATGTTTACCAAGTATTTCAGCAAAACCTGTCTTGCCCCGGTAAAGATATATTGTATAAGCAGCTCTTGAGGTCAAAATAAGTCCTTGTCTGAGAATCAGGGAGTGTGCGTTCACATGCTAGTTGTTTTTAGGATGCTGGTGAAAGCAAAAGTCAGACTGTGAAAGTGAAAACACTGAAACACTTTGAGATGATGTTTGGGTTTTGCTGCATGGCCAAACATTAACTAGTGTCTTCGGGAATTCTAAGTTTGGGTTAACCTTTGATTGTGGAATTTGTATCTATATTGTTAAAGATTGATTATGTAACTTCTCTGGTAAAGGGTCCCCCACCTGCTTGTGTGCGTATGTGAGTGTGTGTGTGTGTCTGGGTTGTTTGGTTGTGTGGGTGGATGGATGGAGTTTTTAATCACTGTAAAGTACTTTATGTTCCATTTTGTATGAAAAGTGCTTTATAAATAAAGTTTAATTTGATTTGATGGAGATTATTTTATTTTTTTTTTAAAGCATATTTCTTTTGAATGAACAGCTCCATGATGTCGAGTCGGGTGGTGCAGGTGCAGCCGGTGAGCAGGGTGCAGGAGTCTGGAGAGTGGAGCACGGGCCTGTGTGAATGTTACAAGGACATGGGCGACTGTGAGTCACACATTCAAAGTTTAAAGCATTTTATTTAGTTATTATTTATGCCACATGTAGACAGTGTTGGGGAGTAACAGATTACATGTACCAGAGTTACGTAATCAGAGTACAAATTATGAGTAACTGTATTCAGTTACAGTTACTGTTTCAGTGAATGGTAATTGGATTACAGTTATTTCAACAAAGTAAATGGATTACACAGCCGTATTTTCCTGTTTTTACATTTTGGGCTTTATCCCCATATTTTTTTTATTTTTTTTCCGTAATTCCACTCATTGCCGGACACTAAACCAGGTCTAAAACCAGGTCTAAACCAGGTCTAAATCAGGAAAACTAAACCAGGTCTAAACAGGACTAAAACCAGATCTAAACCAGGGCTAAACCAGGACTAAACCAGGGTTAAAACCAAGACTAAAACCAGGACTAAACCAGGACTAAACCAGGACTAAACCAGGTCTAAACCAGGTCTAAATCAGGACTAAACCAGATCTAAACCAGGACTAAACCAGGGCTAAACCAGGACTAAACCAGGACTAAAACCAGGTCTAAATCAGGACTAAACCAGATCTAAACCAGGACTAAACCATGGCTAAACCAGGACTAAACCAGGACTAAACCAGGACTAAACCAGGTCTAAATCAGGACTAAACCAGATCTAAACCAGGACTAAACCAGGGCTAAACCAGGACTAAACCAGGACTAAAACCAGGTCTAAATCAGGACTAAACCAGATCTAAACCAGGACTAAACCAGGCTAAACCAGGACTAAACCAGGACTAAACCAGGTCTAAATCAGGACTAAACCAGATCTAAACCAGGACTAAACCAGGGCTAAACCAGGGTTAAAACAAGACTAAACCAGGACTAAACTAGGACTAAACCAGGACTAAACCAGGACTAAACCAGGGCTAAACCAGGACTAAACCAGGACTAAACCAGGTCTAAATCAGGACTAAACCAGGACCAAACCAGGGCTAAACCAGGACTAAACCAGGACTAAACCAGGTCTAAAACCAGGTCTAAATCAGGACTAAACCAGATCTAAACCAGGACTAAACCAGGGCTAAACCAGGACTAAACCAGGACTAAACCAGGTCTAAATCAGGACTAAACCAGATCTAAACCAGGACTAAACCAGGACTAAACCAGGACTAAACCAGGACTAAACCAGGACTAAACCAGGGTTAAAACAAGACTAAACCAGGACTAAACCAGGACTAAACCAGGACTAAACCAGGGCTAAACCAGGACTAAACCAGGACTAAACCAGGACTAAACCAGGACTAAACCAGGACTAAACCAGGACTAAACCAGGACTAAACCAGGGCTAAACCAGGACTAAACCAGGACCAAACCAGGGTTAAAACAAGACTAAACTAGGACTAAACTAGGACTAAACCAGGGCTAAACCAGGACTAAACCGGTGTTCTGTCAAAATGAACTCCCACAGTGTAAATTAACAGTGACGTCTATCGATTCACACTGCCCCGTTGAAATAAGCGACCTTATGTTTTTCTGTTTATAGCTGTATAGATCCAATAATTCCTAACCCTGACCTCCCTAGTTCTACAACATATTTCTTTGGATAAGAGACACAGGTTTGATGCTGTTTGCACACGGTGATCACACTTTATACCTTAGTTAAATACAACTTCAACTCATTTATCTGAATCTGCGTCGTATTCTGCTCAAATAGGGCTATGACTAAAGGAGCACATATCCACAGGACAATGTATGCATCCGATACATGCATCCCACTGTAGAATCACCATTATTCACTCATTTAGATGAATTTGGGCAGAGGAGCTCATTTCGACAGGCCGATATCTTCTATCAAATAAAACTCCCACTGTAGAAGAGATAGAAATTAATATCATAGGCTACAGTGTGAATTTCTTATTATAATATTGTGATATTTTATTTATGCGATGCCTTTCTAAACAAAGTTACAATGTTTTCTACACATGGAAACAAAATAAAATGTGACAGAATGAAAATGAGAATGATGAAATCAAATATTAAATCCAAACTATTCTAACTAAATCTAACACACACGTTGTTGCTTACATGTTTAACTGGTCCAAATATACAATAAAACCAATACACTTTTAAAATGTTCTGCCTTGGGAGCTCAAATTGACAGCATTTAAACTGGAACAGCGCTTGGGGGTCGTGTGCTCAAATTGACAGGACACTGCGAGTAAAAGGAACTAAAACCAGAATGTACACCAGGACTACATGCTCTTTATTTGCTTATGTATTTATGTATTTGTGTTCCGAGCCTGTACTTTGCATACTACGTCTCCTTTAATGCAGTATATTGTCCGTTTTGTCCGCTGTCTGTGTGTGTGTGTGCAGGTTGCTGTGCTCTGTGCTGCCTCCCGGTGTTCACCTGCAGGGTGACACGTGCTCTGGGGGTGTGTCCCTGTCTGCCGCTGCTCGACTGTCTGGGCTGTGTCCCCCCCGCCTCCCTGGCCATGAGGGCGTCTGTCCGGGAGAGATACGGCATCAAGGTACACACACCACCAGGACTGAACCGGGACTACACCGGGACTACACCGGGACTGAACCAGGACTGAACCAGGACTGAACCAGGACTGAACCGAGTCTGAACTGGGACTAAACTGGGACTGAACTGGGTGTAAACAGGAACTACACAAGGACTAAAGCAGGACTACAGTGTCTTAAAAATATGCTGATTACTTCCTCTCTCAGAATGTTGTGGTTTGCATGCCATTTAAAGGTTGTATGGAGGATTTTATTTTATTTTTTTTAGTTTCACAGTTCAAAATAGCATTATAGAGGAGCAGCAGCCTTGTAATTATGATGACCCCCCCCCCCAAAAAAAAAAAAAAAAAGAATGAAAATCCATCAACTGTGGACGTGGTGAGGCCAGATAAACCTCAGTCAATAGAAAATGAGGCTACCTCATTATCTAGTGGCTGTTAGGTTGTCTATCAAACTCTCTACGTTTCTAGTGTAACTGAGTCGCCGGTGCACTGGGATTACGTGGTTTACATTCGCCTCTTATGCGGGGCTGAGCAGCTTTTTCCAACTCTAGCTTCCTCACAGTTTGCATAAAAGTTTGTTGTAATGGCAGACAAGAATGCACAAGCACGATGCTGCGAATAGTCTGTCACTTTCAGCAGCCTCAAAAGAGAGGGGGAAAAGAAGCAAAGCCAAACTAAAGTGATTTAGTTTGACTTGGAGATTCCTTCCAGCGATGGCACGACGAAGCGGACGAAGGGTCTAAAGACTGACATTTTGGTCGTTAAATGACTTCTGGACAGGAAACTTCAACAACAAACCCTTCAGTGATTCTGAACGTGCAGAGGCTGTAAACAAGCATGATTTCTAGCGTAAGGAGGAAGCGGGAGGAGGTGTTTCTACTTAGGAAGCTGTAGAGGGGAGGAGCGAAAAAGGACAAACAGTCGCATATTTCTCTTTCCTTGGAAAATCCTCTAAACAACCTTTAAATCACTGTGTAACTTTTGTGGTGAAGGGTCCGTCAAATGCGTTTCTCCATAGAGATAGCATTGCTTTGTCTGGAATGTTTCACAGTATGGCTTTAAACCTTTCTGTCTTCATGGAGACCAAACCGGACCAAGTTACAGGTCAGATCTGTGGAGAGGCGACCATGCTCAGTCAAAATGTATGCTTTTCTAGGTATTTTTTATACTAGATATAAAACCACCTGTGATTGAATAAATGTAAAGTAGATCTGTTTAATGTCACACTGTGGAACATTTCAGACAGATCAATGACATTACCATAGGAACACCCTCCACCAGAGAAGTTACACAGTGCACCTTTAAAGTCTAGAAATCAGATAATGACTCTGAGCCAGCACGAGTCAGCACTGGTCAGCGTTTTTGTGTTATGGGTCAAACAAGATAAATGTTATTTTTAAAGCAGGATAATAACTGTTGTACCACACAGAGTACAGAGTAAGATGTTTGAAGGTCGTGTATGACACAAAAATAACTCCAAGACATGTTATAATGATGTCACCCTGTAAAAAAAACAGACCTGAAGTTGTGTTTTGTTTAGTTTCAGAGAAGAGCTCAGCCTAAATGTGCAGGTTTTGTGTCTTAAACATGTGTGAATGAAACAAAGCACAACTCCAGGTCTGTTTGTGATGAAGAAACTACTTAAGAACATCAGAAATAGATGCATTAAGAATCTCGGACTTCTCGTCATTCCGCAATGCATACTGGGAAGGAAACCCCCATGTTTGTTTTCCCAGTGGGATGCGTCTATTGACAAAGTCGATCTTTTCTAGTCTTTTGAACCATATCACTTTTGTTTCTGGTTCTGATATTGTCATATTTCAGTTTTGGGATTCGGACATTGTAATTGTGTGGTTATTGGATCCTAACAGTGGAAAACTGCTTGAGAAATTTGTTTGCGAACTCTATAAATGCAAAAGTGAATCAGATGTGTGTGACTGCAAACCTCTGTTCAAACTGTTTCTCTTCTCAATGGAATTGAAAAATAGTGAAAAGTGAAGGTGACGGGCAGGATTGATCCACAGGAAGAACCAAAAAGGAAACCTTTGACTCCCTAAATCATCCTGAGTTTGCAGTGAACATGTTGTATGTGGAGCGACGACAAAGCAGGATCCAGTGAGAGGTACAGAAGACAAACAGACTGAGCTGCACTTTCTTGTTCTTGTGGTTTTACAGCAACATCACGTCTTGGTCTCTGTACAGTGGAAGTTGTTTCTTGGTGAACAGTTGGTGCCTTTCACGTGACTTTTTAAATTCATAACCGAGGTTGAGCGAGGGATCGGGATTTTGCTTTGATTCGCTCCATATACAAAATTTCACTGCAAACTCGAGATGATTTAGTCAGTCAAAGGTTTCCTTTTTGGTTCTTCCTGTGGATCAACCCTGCCCGTCACCTTCACCTTTCACTATTTTGCAATTCCGTTGGGAAGAGAAACAGTTTGAACAGAGGTTTGCAGTCACACACATCTGATTCACTTTTGCATTTATAGAGTTCGCAAACAAATTTCTCAAGCAGTTTTCCGCTGTTAGGCTCCAATAACCACACAATTACAATGTCCGAATCCCAAAACTAAAATATGACAATATCAGAACCAGAAACAAAAGTGATATGGTTCAAAAGACTAGAAAAGACTGGCTATGTCAATCCCACTGGGAAAACAAACATGGAGGTTTGATGCTCACTTTTTCAGAAAATCCTTCTCAATGACCGGAAGTCCGTGATTCTTGATGCATCTATAGAGCCTAATATGAACCCTTTAACCACAGCTGGAAACCTTGCGCCCTCTGCTGGCAGTTTGTAAGTAATACGCACAAAAGACCAGAAGAATCAGGACAATTAGTTTCGTAAAAGTAGGATTTCTGGTGGAAGGTCTGTGCCGCCTGTTGCCTGGAATGTTCCGCAGCGTGGCATTAAATGAGCAGAGGATGGCACCGGGCAGAGTTACAGGTTTTCAGAGAGGCGCCCCTCGCTTTTTGTTTCTGCATCTGTAATTACATGTCAACGGAGAGAGGCAGGTCAAGTTACAGGTCAGATCTGTGGTGAGGCAACCCTGCTCGTTTTAAGGCCTTTTAAGCAACACATGTAATTGAATAAATGCAGAGAAGTTAAATGTCATACTGCGGAACATTCCAGGCAAAGCAATAACATCTCAGTATAGACAGGTACAGGCAGGTGGGCACATTATCCACTGGGAAAGTTACATAGTGTATCTTTAATAAATAGTATAGGATTTTTAGTGGAACTGTAGTCTGCTGTCTTACGGTTTTCAAAAAGGTGTAACATTCACAACTGAGCCTGAGTTGGCAGGGTTTTAACCAGGAGTCTCCAATTAAATTTCCCTGGGCCAAAACATTTCCACATCGCAAAACGGGGTTAGGGTCATTCGCCAAAATGCAAGAGTAACATGGAGTTGATCAGAAACCTAAAAAAAAAAAACCCGCGTTTATTACATGTATGGAATCCGTCTATCATTTGTTCATTCGTTTTTCAAAATTAAACCAAAAGTAAGAAAACAAAAAAACAAAAAACAAACAAAAAAATGTTTTCCTCATTATTTGTCTCCAAAACCAAAATGAAAAAAAAAAAAAAAACAGATAATGATTTGTTTTTTCAGTTTTCAATTTTGTGCAGGATTGAACCAGGTCTAAACTAGGACTGAACCAGGTCTAAACCAGGACTAAAACGGGACTGAACCAGGACTGAACCAGGTCTAAACCAGGACTAAAACGGGACTGAACCAGGACTGAACCAGGTCTAAACCAGGACTAAAACGGGTCTAAACCAGGACTAAAACAGGAATAAACCAGGACTGAACCAGGTCTAAACCAGGACTAAAACGGGACTGAACCAGGACTGAACCAGGTCTAAACCAGGACTAAAACGGGTCTAAACCAGGTCTAAACCAGGACTAAAACGGGTCTAAACCAGGACTAAACCAGGTCTAAACCAGGACTAAAACGGGTCTAAACCAGGACTAAAACAGGAATAAACCAGGACTGAACCAGGTCTAAACCAGGACTAAAACGGGTCTAAACCAGGACTTAACCAGGTCTAAACCAGGACTAAAACGGGACTGAACCAGAACTGAACCAGGTCTAAACCAAGACTAAACCAAGACTAAAACAAGACTAAAACAGGTTTAAATCAGGACTGAATCAGGACTGAACCAGGACTAAGACAGGACTGAGTGTTGGGACGGGCTCGGAGGTGCGCCTATGTAGACTGCCGCGTGACCAGGACTGAGACCGGGACCAGACCAGGACTGAGACTGGTTTAGTCCTGGTTCAGTCCTGGTTTAGTCCAACATTGTAGTTTAAGTCACGTAAATGTTAAACGTTCATTATCCGTTTTTTCCATTAATGGGCCGAGTGCATAACACTTAACTATACACTCAATTCACAATTTTATTTTTACCAACCAACCCAAACCAGGAGTGTCCCAGTTTTTGATTTTGAAAGTTAAGTTATACACAAGAGGTCATAAGGAAAAGGAGGTTATCTGTTATAGTGGTGAGTTGTTGTACAGTTGTATGGAGTTTAGTTTAAGTTTATAAACTAATGAAAAATGGTGAGGGACATGTCAGTGGAGGTGCATCCTGGTGGAGGTCCCTTGGGTGGCGTTCTTGTCTAAATCTGCGTATGTAGAGACACACTGAACATATCTAGAAATGCAATTAGGTCATGCTTATGAAATCTGAACTCTAACTGTTACAAACTGCTCCTTTAAATCGTCCTTATCTAGAATATCTCATCTCTATCTCAGTTTACCCTTTCGTGATCGCACCAAACACCTTAACAACTCGCACTTGTACCATTTCCGCATCGATATTACCTCTTAACTGTCGGGAAGATGCAAAAAAGCATTACCCAAACTCCCGTGGGAAATATGTTTGTGGTATCTGCGCGTGATGGTCTCCCGGTGCGCTCGTGATAAGCCCTGGTGCGTTCTGGGAGATTGGCGAAGGAGAGGCGGGCGTTGGATCCGTGCCACAGCGAGAGAAGGCGGCGGATGGATAAAGCTGGATTTGACTGTGGGCGGAGTGGGCACGCGGTGTTGACAATACAGCCAGAGCACAGCAACAATGAGAGAAAAGAGAGAAGGAGGCCGGAGCGGGCGTGCGGACAATGTGATCTGGACTGATGAAAATGTTGATAGTTTAAAGAGGGAGTATTGTGCTAAATTGTTTTTTTGACCTTCCTACCATCTTATAACATTGTTCTCTTATCAAAAACATTCCCTGAAGAGGTTTTAGATGTCGTCCATGCATGTTTGAGTAATCTAGCGATCTCCTCTTGGCCCTATTCAAAACCAACTCATGGTTTAACTGTAAGATTCTGGGCAAAGCTCCGCCCACAAGCCTTCCTCACCCGTGCTCCCACAAAACTGTTCACGGCAACTTCACAAACCTGATGCAATGTGCAGTAGGGTCCGGTCAAGTGGTAACGGAGGGAAACAGGGGCAGATTTTTGACATTCAAATGTCTCTTATTCAGAAACTAGAGGGACTATTGAAATAAGTAAAGTATCAGAATGTAGGAAAGAGTTACACTCCAACAGGGTCAAGTTAAACCTGTGATATTCTTTCAAGTTGTTGACAAAAAATTTAAAAACTCATGTCGGTAACAGAGGGAATGAAATATGCAGCACTTTTTGGGCAATAAATCCAAACAGTGATAACTCTTGGTTCTCACTTCCATATCCTTAACAAACTGGTTTGAATATTTGCTTCATATAGTTTTCTACCATATGGTACAAGATTAGGTTGAAAAACCTCTTACTTTTTGACTAATGAGATTTTTTATTAAGAAAGGTCATGGTAACGGAGGGAAAAGTAACGGAGGGAAAATTGTGCAAACAAGTAGAAGGTGCAGGATTTTACATCATTTGTTGCTTTTTTCTTCCGAATACTTTAATATTACTTCAAAATGAAAGGAAACTATTTCTATAAAATATCATGTCAGTCCTTCCAAGCTAATTTTTATCATTTTAAATACTTTTTTTTTTTTTTATCATGTACCTTCATCAACAGTTCAAAGATGGAATAACACAAGATATGATGAAATACATCCATTTATTGACATGATTTGCAGGTCTTTGAAATTTGGGAAATAATTTTTGTTCCATGTTTCATACATGGTCTGTTTAAAACGTATGGAACTTTAGAACCAAAAATGGTACAGAAAAAAGGTCAACAGTTTCATAAACTAGAGTACATATGTATCTGTTCAATACATTTTTATATCAGATGCATTAACTTGAATTTTTGGCCTTGCTGTTTACTTCTGCTTGACCGGGTCCAGTAGTAGCGGGATGCAAACGGTGATTGTGTTGTGATGGTTTTCTGAAAGAGGAGTGACTTAGCACGAAGAGCAAAGGAAGGGGGGTGTTTGATGGGGTGTTAAAGGGATAGTTTTTTTTTTTTTTTGACATGAGTCTGTATGGCATCTCCGTCAGCAGAGTCCTGCATCCACACTGACACCCCTGAGATCCTGGCCTGTTTTGGTGCTGATGAAAGTAGTCCGGCAAGTTGGCTGGGGTCATGAAAATAAAGCGTTTTTCTTCTCAAAATAATATGTGTTCAAAAAAGTGATACATTTGCATCACAAAACCTTTGTCGATGAAAAAGTCAGACCTCATAATCGCTTGGCACTATTTTCTCTCTGTTCGTATCACTACGCACGGCCGCCAGGTGACAGCCGCACAAGGATCCAACACTTTCTTCAGTTGTTTGGCAGTGTTTACATGAGCAGACCGGTGCTAATGTGAGAATAAGAGAGATAAGCATATAAGCTTGTATAAACTATATAAGAATATAAGAATCTAAAAAATGGTTATAAAATTGCAGAAAGCTCCAAAACACTAATTTTGCATAATATCTCCTCTTTAAAATGACCAAAGTGGTATTGTTAATTGTATTTTTAGTGCGTTGTCCTCCAATTACAGTTACAGTTCTCACAATGAGCCTCTAAAACTACAAAATGACTGCAGACATTTTGTTTGGTTCACACAGCCTGCCTCACTCTCTGTGTCAGGAGGGTCAAAAGCTTAAGCTGAAAGTTGATTTCTCTGCTATTTGTGATGCTTCTCTCAATCAGCATTCTAACACATGCATCCTAAAGGTGCGCTCACACTTATGCAGTCCTGGTCAGAGCCCCGTTTAGTCCTGATGTAGGCTTCGGTTTGGCCCTGCTGTAGTCCTGGTTTGGTCCTGGTCTGGTCCTTTTTAAGTTTCAGCTTTAGCCCCAGTTTAGTCCTAAATTTGGTGTTGTGTCTAAATCTGAATGCACAATAAAGAGTTTTGAGATTGCAAACACTTTATCCAACTTTTACAGACCAGAGTGAAAATGGAATTACAGAAATTGCTAACAACAACTAGCATGCTAACAGCACACCACTAATAGCCTGCTTTAATGTAGTTACAAAACACCAACAGAAAACTCAACCTTGCATGTCAGTGGACAATGCATTTTTAAATGGCAGTATGTTACCACAACAACAATCTACGTTAGGTTGGTCCAAAAACTTTTGTTTTTTTTTTTTGATTCTCTCGAATAGAACCCTGCATTTGATTCCATATCTGTCCAAATTATTTGGGTCCAAATTTGATTTAATTTATATTTAGAGGTTGAGACACTTGAAAACTGCCCTATAGGGTTTATACTATAACATAGGATGAAATAAATAAGGTTTATTTGAATATTTTGTTATTTTATTCTGCAAACAAACTAAAACTTAAAATGACGTAAAAAGTCCTAAGTTGCTTAGAAAGTCCATAAAAAGTGAGTTAGAAAGTCCAGCTCCACTGTGTGTTTGTTGGAGTCACTAAAGATGTGCCTGTGTCTTTGACACCTGCAGTAGATCCTGTTTCTGATCTTCATTCTTCATTTGATTACAGTTCAAATCTTGACTAAGCTTCACCTCCTTTCAGCAACATCATTGAAACTTTCCTGGAATGCAAAGTTTTAGCTCCTTCTGAAAGTCTCATCACCAGCCCAGTCTGCTGCAGGGGAAATGTTCAAAATGTTTTTGGGAGATCAAGAGCTTCAAAGATTTCCATTTCACTTCCGTGAACTTCCAAATTTCTTCCTAAATCATCTTTTGGATGCTAAACCCTAATGCAGGGTTGTAATTGAGGTCATCTGAAACTTTATTTAATCATGATTTGATGGACCATCATAATCCATGTATTGATTTCAGTGTGCGTGCAGACTGCTGTTTTTTGTTTTTCACTGGGATGATTATCTTCATTTTGTCATCTGCCAAATTTGACAAAATCTGACATTCCATTGTGTTTGGTGCCACGCTACATACTTTTAATGCCCAACAGACGAACACAAGAGCAAACTGATGATAAGGAAGATTTAGGGCCCATATTACACTGTTTTCTGATGTAGGTTATAATAATAAAACAGACTTGGAGTTGTACTTTGTTTCATTCACACAATTTAACACACAAACCCTGCATATTTAGTTTGAGTTCAAAACACTCCATTTTGTGATGTCATGTGGTGATACAGGACGTGCTCCACTGTGTTTTTAAACTCCATACACCTTTACTAAAATCATTTGTATGATTTCAGACCTGGAATCAGAGTCATGCATTGGGTCAGGTCCCCGACGGGTACTGGAATTTTAAGTGTGGGTATGCGATTACACATGGGCAGGTCAGGACTAAATCAGGACTAAACCAGGACTAATCTTGGTCTTAAGAGATGTGGTGTGTAGCTCTGCAATGGTCTGAAACTGTTTAATTTCTTTTCGTGATTGTAATTCTTGAAGTTGTAACTTTTCAATTCATATTCTGATGGATGCTTCAGTTAGAATGCTTCTAATCTGTGTGTGATTTATCACAGACACGGTTGGGTAACAGGTCCGGGCGGGTGCAGGTTTAACTTTGATCAAATCACGAATTAACGGGCGGGTGCGGTGCTGAACTGCGTGGGTGCAGGCAGGTGCAGGTTTCCAAAAATGGACCCGTGCAGGACTCTGCCTGCAATTGCCAATCTCTTCTGAACTGACGGTAAAAAGAGCTGACATCACAAGGTGGAACAGAACATTTGAACTCTGGAGATGTAGACAGATTAATAATAAAGAGTTACTCAAGCATGCTTTGGATCACAAAAAGGCCAGTTTTCTAAAGACTGCAGGTGGCCTAAAGTGAGGCTTTATGGTATTTTTGAGGACGCCACGATGAAGGAGTGAGACTGAGATGCTTGTTACTGCACTCACAAAACTCTACGAAGAACTTTAATGTACAGTTTTATCTGCAGACTGAAGAAATCACACAATGAAATAATAATGTCACTCACAAATATGAGATTCAGTGCAATAAAATATAAGTCCAACATGTGGAGACACTGGTGTGTCTGTCTTTTTAAAAACATAAATGTTTATTGTTTCATTATGTCACTGTCACATTTTTTATTTATTTTTTAATGGACCATTAATTGAACTGAATTGAAATCATTTGTGAATGAAACAAACACATCTCCATGTCTGTTTTTGAGGAGGTAACGACATTATAACATGACTTAAAGCTCACAAGAGTCCATTTAGCATATTAAAGAACCTTTAAAAACTACTGCAACATGAAATCCACCAAAAATAGAGGATCTGGCCTTGATATTTGCAGATATGTTTGGCTGTTGTTGTCATCCTCCCACACTGATTCACAGGACAGGCCAAGAGAAGACAGGCAGGAGCTGGTCTACATCCACCGTCACGAAGAGATGTAGAAGAGCTTCAAACACTTGAGAAGCTGGAATGTAACATCGCTCAGAACACTGAAAACCTGATCGTACTGAAGTAATTTGTTGAAAGAAGACCATATTGTGCTTGAGTCTGCTCTATAGTTATAATCACCTGTGGATCACTGCACATCAAGATCACGAATAGCAGATGATTTTTTTTTCATTTGGGCCAAAATGACTTCATGGCTTTGGCGAATTCTAAATGTATCACAGATTTAGAGAATAAAACAGGAGAACGAAGTATGTCACAGTGAGCATGTCTCAGTTGTGGTGTAAACAGGAGCTGATCAGCAAAATGTCATAAAATTTTACTCAAACATGCACAAATCACTCCAAATACAACTCCGAGAGGGTTAGGTAAGGTTAGGTTGCTTTATTCGTACCCGTAGGTAAATTTGCTTTGCAGATTTGAGAGGCAAGTCTCACATTTCACATTTCATTCATCAACAAAACACATATAAATACACAGTTACAAAATAAAGTGTGAATGGAAGGAAACAACATAGCATGGTTAGACATTTTAGAACTCACCACTACTTCTTGTTAATTTTGTACTTGTTTTCTCAACTTTTTTTGCACAAACTGTCCCTTAACTCATTGCTTCCCAAAGACTGGGTTCGCAAGAGATGTTTTTTTGGGTTGCCTTGTTCATAGGGTGTCCAAATGTCCGTTTTTCCCCGGACATGTCTGTTTTTTGCATCCTATCCTAGGCATCTGTTTTTTTGTTTTTTTTTAAGTGATGGAAATGTTTTCATTACCTTTCATTGGGGGCATTAAACTGAGCAGCTCTTGTAGTTCTCTGTGACTCAGAAGGAGCAAGACACAAACAGTCAGTCAGTCTGCAGCATGCTGAAGCGCAAATGTGCATTTAACAATGACTTGTACAAGAAATTCTGTGGTTTCCGTCGCGGTCGGGACAAGTGGGAGACCATGTGCACAGGTTGCAAGGTGAGAGTCGCTCAACGTCGAGGTCCAACCCCTGGTAAGGTGTTCGTTTTTTCACAAATGGAAATATGGTCACCCTACCTTGTCACAATCTGTCAGCAGTATACATATACATACATCTCCACACACCCTCGCTCCTCACTTCTTCCGAGTAACATATTTTTCGGACTATAAAGGTGCACTTAAAATCCCTTAATTTTCAGAAAATCGACAGTACACTTATGCCTTATGTATTAATTCTGGTTGTGCTTAATGACCTTGAACTGATTTTCACATATAATTCACTGAGTCATGTCCTTTAGTCCGACAGAAGCTGAACCACATCAGCGCACAAGGAGCGAGCTGTTTTTTCAGCGCTTATAGTTTATGCAAATTAGCCATGTGGCTTTAAGTCTCCTTTCTGTTAAATGTAAACAAATGTGACAAAACCGCATTATTATTCGATCTATTTTTGAGTGGTACTCGTAGAAAATTTTAAAAAAAAGTCTCAAGTGTCGTTTGTTTGTTTTGCTTAATGCTCCTTATGTATGAAAATAGACAAGAGAATTCAACATTATTGATATTGCGCCTTATAATCCAAAAAATACTGTAATAGTAATAGTTCAGAGACACGATCACTCAGTTAGCAATAAAATATCCTCATGAATGTTCAATAATGCTCAAATCCACCTTTATTTTGTGATTTTACTATTGCAGTGGCGAACCGTGGACCTGGACCCTGGGCCTTCACTAGGACCAATTGGCTATCATAACATCATTTATAAAAAAAACAAAACAAAACAAAAAAACAAAACAAAATGAAGCTTACTTCATATATTTCTTTAATAATCATTTGCTACTGTTCGACAAATATAGACGGGCTCTGAGCCTCGCTCCAAGCTCCACCCGGCTGCGGGCTCCGAGCTCCAGTTCCCGGGTCGTTCTTTCTTCTCTTTCTTTCTGACATCATGGTTCAGTTCTGGTTTAGTCCTCCTGGTTCTGTCCTGAAATCTGTCCTGGTTTAGTCCTGGTTTAGTCCTAGTTCAGTCCGTGGTGTGTGCAGCGCAAAAATCCAGCATCTCAATCAGTGTTTCTTCTGCTCAGTAAATGAAGATTGTGGAGTGATTACAGTCGAGTCACGTCTGTGAATTCGTATTTGTACTGAAGAAAGTGTAATCATTTCATTTCGTTTCATGATTGTAATTCTTGAAGTCGTAACTTTCCAATTCATATTCTGATGGCTGCTTCAGTTAGAATGTTTTTAATTAGTGTGTGATTTATCACAGGCACGTAACGGGTAGAATGTTTACGGGTCCGGGCGGATGCGGGACTCTGCCCTGGTTTGCAATTTTGCATTTCTTGAGTCCAAGGCCCAGCTGTGGAAACCATTTCAGGAGACTTGAAAATCCTTGATTGATTGCATTTATACAGCACCTTTCAAGATCCCCAAAGCACTTTTACAGTTCATTATTCAGTCACTCCACACGCAGTGGTGGTAAACTAATACTGTAGCCACAGCTGCCCTGGGGCAGACTGACGGAAGTGAGGCTGCTAATCTGCGCCATCAGGCCCCTCCGACCACCACCATCACTCACACACCAATTTCATACTAGGCAATGTGGATGAAGTGTCTTGCCTAAGGACACAACGACAGTTTTTTGCCACTGGCGCCCCCCTGTGGCACCTGGAATTCCTAGCAGTCTCCCATCCAAGTACTACCCAGGCCCAGCCTGCTGAGCTTCTGAGATCTGACAGGATTAGACTTTTACAAGCCGGTATGTCCTGTGAGAGGAGGCCCAGAGTTTACAGAGCTGTTGACAAAGCAAAGGGTGAACACTGGGGATTTTAATATGAAATATATATAAAAAAAACTTTAGTCTTTTTTTTTTTCTTTGCAACATAATTCCATCCATCTGACATCATGTATTTGTTTTCTTCTGAGTCAAAAATGTAGAAAGTAATAAACACAAAGAAACCCTGAATGAGCAGGTGACTCATGACTTTTAGTGCAGGTGTGAGATTTTATGACTAAACTGAGAGAAGAAATCACTCTGATGTTTCTACTCCTCTACTCCTCCTCCCCTCTTCTCTCATCCTCTTCTTTATCTCCTCCTTTCCTCTCTCCTTTCTCCCCTCTTGTCTCTCTCTACTCTCCCCTCCCCTCCTACTGTCTGCCTCTCTCAACCCTAACCCTCCTCTTTCCCCTCCTCTCTCTCTTCTCTCCTCCCCCATCCTCTCTCTCCTCCTGCTCTCCACCTCTCCTCTCTCTCCTTTCCTCTTCTCTCCACCTCCTCCCCCCTCTCCCTTTTCCTCTCTACTCTCTCGTCCCCTCCCTCTCTCTCCTCCTCCTCTCCTCTCTCTCCTCTCCCCCTCGATGGCCCATACCTGATAATAACGCCTTTCCTCCTCTCTCCTCTTCTTTCTCTTCTCCCCCTCCTCTCTCCTCCTTCTCTCTCTCTCCTCTACCACTCCTCTCCTTTATCTCCTCCTGCCTCCTCTCCACCTCTCCTCTCTCTCATCCCCTCCTCTCTCGTCCTCTCCTTTCTCTCCTCCTCTCCTTTATCTCCTCCTCTCTTCTCTCCTTTCTCTCCTCCTGTCCACCTCTCCTCTCTCTTCCTCTCCTTTCCTTTCCTCTTCTCCTCACCTCTCCTCTCTCTCCTCCACTTCTCCTTTATTTCCTCCACTCTTCCCACCTCCTCCTCCTCTCTTCTCTCATCCTCTTCTCTTTATCTCCTCCTCGTCTCCCCCTCCCCTCCTTCTGTCCTCCTCTCTCCCCTCCTCCTCTTCTCCTCCTCTTTCTCCTCCTCTCCTCCCGTCCTCGTTTCCCTCGTGTCTCCTCAGGGAAGTGTGTGGAGTGACTGTGTTCTGGGCTGCTGTTGTTACCCTCTCTCCTGGCTCCAGATCTCCAGAGAGCTGAAGAGGAGAACGGCCGCCCACTCTTCCACCTCTTCCTCCACCTCTTCCTCCTCGTCTTCGCCAACCACGGTCAGGTACACCGCCCTTCGCAGCCTGCAGGGGGCGCACTTGGTCTAAGACTGCGGGCCGAAAGAGCGAAGAGGCCAAAGGGATCACGTATATCACAAAAATCTCGATATTGCGATGCTGTTTGATGCAACAATCAATCAATACCATAAACTTCTCCAGAAATGAACTAAAAAATGAAGATAAGATTGTATTTCTGTTGAAGGGTTATGGTACAAACACTCTAGAAGGATATAAAGCATTATGTTTTAAAGATAAAGAGCTCTGGAATTAATGAATTATGCAGTCAATTTTGTTTGCTTTATTTTATATTTTGTCTCTTATATTTACAGTAAGTCATAATTGAAATTGTAAATGCAAACTTGCTTTTTTTTCTTGGAATTCTGTCGTTCTTTAAAAGGGTTTGGCATTAGAAGTACTTTTTACTTCAGCCTAACCCCTGTCAGTCATGATCCATGGGTTTGTAGTCTATGTTTGTTTTGTTTTGTTTTGTTTTGTAATGGTGCAAAATGACTAAATAAACTACTACTACTACAAAAAAAGCACGGCTTAAACCAGTAGTCTCCAACCTGAAGCTTGTTTATGTTTTATAAGCGTCAAAGTCTACGTTCAGACAGCAGGGCTTAACGCTCATTTCCGATTGTTTTGTGAAATCCGATGTCTTTGCGAAGTTGTTCACATTTCCAATTAAATGTGACTTGTATGTGATCCCCTGTGTGAATGTTAAATGGCCCGAGCACCTGGAGATTTTAAAGTTCCTCTTGTACCGGAGCCAGAACATGAACAACTTACTTGTTTTAAGGAGATTGAGAAGGAGAAGGACGAGGTTTTTGGCCGTGGTGTTTTGTGGGACAGTCTGTTGAAAGGAACGTGTGGATGTGGAGATGTAGTCAAGAGTGGTGAGTGGTGATGTGCTTCGCTTCAGTGACATGGAGTTCATTAACAATTTTCGCCAACTTCAGCGCAGAATAGTGACGTTTGTTGCTTGTTGATAACGTGTAGGTGGATGAATGCACTTTGCCAGTTCACACTGAAGTCGCATGTCAAAAGATCAGATATGTATCAGTTTCAGGAGCACATATCCAAGTGTCCTGGGTCACATTTGAAAAAATCAGATCTGTGTGGTTCAGACTGACATTAAAAGATTAGATACAAGTCACATAGAGGCCAAAAAATCAGATTTGGGTCACTTCAGGCTGCAGTCTGAACGTAGTCTAACTGCTCCCCGTTTAAGGCTCGCCAGGGCTCTTAGACTACGTTCACACTGCAGCCTGAAGTGACCCAAATCCGATTTTTTGGCCCCTATGTGACCTGTATCTGATCTTTTAATGACAGTCTGAATGACACAGATCTGATTTTTTCAAATGTGACCCAGGACACTTGGATATGTGCTCCTGAAACTGAAACATATCCGATCTTTTGACATGCGACTTCAGTCTGAACGGCCAAAGCGCATTCATCCACCTACACGTTATCAAGAGACAAGTGACAAATGTACACAAACGTTCTCGTCATACGAAAATTGTTAATGAACTCTGTGTCACTGAAGAGAAGCACATCTCCACTCACCACTCTTGGCTACATCTGCGCATCCACACGTTCCTTTCAACAGACTGTCCCACAAAACACCACGGCCAAAAACCTCGTCCTTCTCCTTCTCAATCTCCTTAAAACAAGTAAGTTGTTCATGTTCTGGCTCCGGTACGAGAGGAACTTTAAAATCTCCAGGTGTTCAAAGCTCGCCTCCATGTTTGGACAACTTCTGTAAACACAGAGCACGCTCGCTGCGGTTGACGTTGTCGTGTCTCCAGTGCACATGCGGGACACTTTTGGGCCATTTAATGTTCACACTGGAGTCACATACAAGTCACATTTAATTGGAAATGTGAACGACCTCGCAAAAACATCGTATTTCACAAAAAAAATCCAAATTGAGCGTTAAGCCCTGCAGTCTGAACGTAGACTTATACTGTACATATCTGATTTCTTTGCAACTGCTAAAATGGGTAGCTTTTGGGCATTTTTGTTTTGTAAAAGTAGCTCACTGGAGGAAAACGTTGGAGACTCCTGCTTTAAACCATCTCTGTGGGGAGAATCCTGTGACCTAATCAGGCAAAGTTAAAGGTCAGATCTGTGGAGAGACGACCCTGCTCACAGTAAGGTTACGTTTACACTGAAACTAATCACTGTATCACCATATCGGAAACTATTTGACATCCAGACACGTAATTTGTGTCTGCGAGCCTTCTCTATCCACACAGCTTTGAGCACATTTGTTTACGATTTGCAGAAACAAAACTTAAAACCATATGACTCATTTGCAAAAACTGAGCGCTCAAAAAAACTGGTCGCTATTGTGCACTGATGCGGTTCAGCTTCTGTCGGACTAAAGGACATGACTCAGTGGAATATGAGTGTTCTTTCTGTGACAGAGGGGTGTTCTGCTGATGGTGAGTCTGTTCTGTGTTTCTGTCGCGTTGGAGATGGTTCATGTGAAACTTTTCAGAGATTATACATCTGCAGGTCGTACGCACAGACACACGTTTATATGAATGGACATATATTCTAGTCTCTTAGTATTTTGGTGCTGAATTACTTCATGGCGCACAGACCTACATCAGAAATCCGCGTATCATTCATTCTTTCGTTTTTCAATACAAAACCAAAAATAAGAAAACGAAAAAACAACTATTTTCTTCATTATTTGTCTCCAAAACCAAAATGAAAAAACGGATAACGATTAGTTTTTTTCAGTTTTCCATTTTGTGTTTAAATGAAAAATGGAAAAAACGGATAACGGCTGTTTCACGTTTACGTGACTTCCGTGACTGTGATGCCGAACTTTTGCACCGCATACAGACTGAACCAGGACTGATCCAGGTCCAGGATCAGACCAGGACCAGAGCGGGACTGAGACCGAGACCAGAGCGGGACCAGACTGGGACCAGAGCGGGACTGAGACCGAGACCAGAGCGGGACCAGACTGGGACCAGAGCGGGACTGAGACCGAGACCAGAGCGGGACCAGACCAGGACCAGAGCGGGACTGAGACCGAGACCAGAGCGGACCAGACCAGACCAGAGCGGGACTGAGACCGAGACCAGAGCGGGACCAGACCAGGACCAGAGCGGGACTGAGACCGAGACCAGAGCGGGACCAGACCAGAACCAGAGAGGGACTGAGACCGAGACCAGTGCGGGACCAGACCAGGACCAGAGTGGGACTGAGACCGAGACCAGAGCGGGACCAGGGGTTTGAGCCTCAGCTTCGAGCTCTGGCCCTACCATGGGCTCTGAGCCTCTGGTCTGGTTCCGGTCTGGTTCCGGTCTGGTCCCAGCCTGGTCCTGGTCTGGTCCCGGTCTCAGTCTCGGTCTCAGTCCTGGTCTGGTCCAGGCCTGGTCCTGATCCAGTCTCAGTCTCAGTCCTGGTCTGGTCCCGGTCTGGTCTCAATCTCGGTCTGTTCCCGGTCTCAGTTCTGATCTCAGTCTCAGTCCCGCTCTGGTCCTGGTCTCAGTCCCGCTCTGGTTCTGGTCTGGTCCTGGACCTGGATCAGTCCTGGTTCAAGTCTGTATGCAGTGCAGAAGTCTGACATCGCAGTCACATAAATGGTCGTTATCCATTTTTTCCATTTTTTATTTAAACACAAAATCGAAAACTGAAAAAACTAATCATTATCTTTTTTCGTTTTGGTTTTGGAGACAAATAATGAATAACAAACAATCATTTTCTTATTTTTGGTTTTATATTGAAAAACGAATGAACGAATGATACATGGATTATCAGAGTATCAGTGTTTTCAGGCGTCCACACGGTGCCGGATCAGATCTGTACTCAGATGAATTCGTGGGAGCTGGAGGCACCAGATCGTTCCGTCTCTGGAGCCGTTTTCCATCGGATTAATGTGAACGAACACTGCACCCACAACTAAAACAACTCCAATATGTACAAGTGTTGTCGGGGCCTAAGACTTCTGCAATAAAATGCCTGTACTGAAGAATAACATCTCCATGGAAACAAGCAGAGGGCCAGAAACTTACCTCTGTGCATCTTTAAATGTAAAATGTACCAAAAATATCCTTTCCACTCAAAATTCAAGCAAATCTTTCTATTTCTCTGTATTTTATGATATTCCTCAGTGCTGTTGTAAAGTCTTGTGTGATTGTAATAAACCTAAATAACCACTAGGCGGCAGCAACACCAAAGCCTTATCATAGACTGTTTAGAGAGACCGTATAAAGGCTTCAGTTGTTTTTTGTATTGTAAAGTATAATGTGTACTTTTGTTGTAGACTTTTTATGGTTTGTGATATTTGTCGTTCTGTAATAAAGAGCAAAAAGAAAATGAAAATGCAGTTTAAGTGCACTGATTTAGTTTTTGTATTGTGAATGTGTCAGAATGTTCATCTCCCTGCGTCTTTTATTTAGTCTCAGTTTTAGTCCAATTTATTGAAAGAACAGTGAGTAACTTTATGGAGGAGGCTTGTCACCTGCATGATTCCATAAAAATACAAAGTTAAAACTACACTTCTCCATGGAGATAAATATGTCTGTAGAAAATTACAGCCAAAGGTTGTATAAATATTTACACGGAAAGCAGCAGGAGGAGGCAACACAACAACCAAACCATAAAGTTACATTAGTGAGTTTAAGATATGGTACAAAATGGGATTAAAAAAAGAAAGAAAGGAGAAGAAAGAAAAAGTATTGGGGTTAAAATTATATTTTGTTTGTATAATACATAATTTATTTTGCTAGATGTAAATATTTGTTAAGTTCCATGATCAATATACAGAAGCAACCACTTCAATTTTGAAACTATGTCATGAATAGGGGTGGGTTCATATCAGTTTTTCTTCTCCCCACTCCTTTTCAAGAAATGTGCTTTTCTGTTGTTTACAATGTTTATCATCATCATCATCATCTTTATTCTGGACTCATGGTCCATTTAAAAAACAGACAAGGACAGTGACAATACAAAACAATAAACATTCATGTTTTTAAAAGACAACCACACCAGCGTCTCCACATGATGGACTGATATCTTATTTGTGAGTGACGTTATTATTTCATTGTCTGATTTGTTCAGTAAATCCTTAGTGCAGTTTGCAAAGTGTTCACTCAAGCAGTAACAAACATTTGAGTCGCACTCGTCCATCGTGGCTCCTCAAAAGCACCGTAAAGCATCATTGTAGACACCTGCACTCTTTGCAAACTGGCTTTTTTATAATTAGTCCAGAGGTGAGCTGTGTACAACGGTGAACAATATGAGTTAAACAATAACAACTTTACATCATTTGTACAAGAACCAAACTTACACATAAGAACATTTGCCTGAGCATAGATCGTCCTACACTGTCTGTACATCTCACCATCATCTGTCATGTCTGCAGTGATGATCTGCCCCACATATTTAATTTTTGTTGTAACAGACAACACAACATTTGACAGGCAAAAGTCAGGAAATCTCATATACTTATCTTCTTTGGTCCTACAGATCATGACCAGACTCTTGGTTGCATCATACTTTAGCTCATGCTCCACACCATGAGATGAACAGATGTTGAGTAGCTGCTGGAGACCAGAGGTGCTCAGACTGAAAATAACCAAATCATCTGCAAACATTAAATGATTCACAACAAGATTTCCAGCCACACAACCTGTTTTACATGTTCTAAGATTTGTTGACAATTCATCTAGATACAAATTAAATAAAACTGGGGACAGAATCGTCCTCTGTCTGACCCCATTGCTGACCCTAAATGGGGCAGACACACTCTTTCCCCATTTAATCTGCATTGTCTGCTCTGCATACCAGTACATCAAAAAACACACAATGTATTTGGGTATACCCTTTTGAATCATCTTCATAAATAGGTTCCGGTGATTCACCCTATCAAATGCTTTGGAGTATACTATATGTATACTATATGTAGTATACAGGATTATTGTTTCTCTGTTGGCACAAACTCGAAATAAAAATTAATCAATCAATCAAAAAGAAGGCCAAACAGTAATGCCAGGGGGGCACACTGTGTGATATTTTCAGTCGTGTCTCAGCCCCAGCTTAAACTGTACGACCAAATCACAGGGTTTAAAAGTTCACAGCTCACGAATCATGTTCTCACACTGTACAAACCGATGCTCGGATGTGACCTGCCTGTGCACACTTTACGTTGGAGTTGTTATTCCGGAAGAAGAAAACCACGAAAAAGAAAACCACGGAATCAGAAAACCACAGACGCGCGGAGACACAGTGCTGCAGTGGTTTATGTTTGTAGGCATCTAACTGTACCCAAAGGTTCGCCCTCTTTCTTATAATCGTCTCAATTTTTTGTGACCACTAAAATGAGGAGCTCTCTGGTACTTTTGTTTAGTAAAAGAGCTCACCGGAGGGAAAAGGTTCAAGACCCCTGGCATATGTGGATGTGTCTCCCCCTGCTGGTTCCCTTTGAAGTTTTCCTCTATGACCACATCATGGCCTAGGCATCTTTTTAATACTAACTACTACTACTACTACAACTACTACTACTACTACTACTACAACTACTACTACTACTACTACCACCATCACCACCACCACCACCACTACTACTACTACTACTACTACTACCACCACCACCACCACTATCACTACTACTACTACTACTACTACTACTACTACTACTACTACTACTACTACTACTACTACCACCTACTACTACTACTACTACTACTACTACTACTACTACTACTACTACTACTACTAACTACTACTACTACTACCACCACCACACACACCACCACCACTACTACTACTACTACTACTACCACACTACTACTACTACTACTACTACTACTACTACTACTACTACTACTACTACTACTACTACTACTACTACTACTACTACTACTACTACTACTACTACTACTACTACTACTACTACTACTACTACTACTACTACTACCACTACTACTACCACCACCACCACCACCACTACTACTACTATTACTACTACTACTACTACTACCACCACCACCACTATCACCACTACTACTACTACTACTACTACTACTACTACTACCACCATCATCACCACCACCACCACCACTACTACTACTATTACTACTACTACTACCACCACCACTATCACTACTACTACTACTACTACTACTACTACTACTACTACTACTACTACTACTACTACAGATTTTGAGATTGGCCTAAAATTCTATTGAGGTTCTTGGCCTGTTGATTATCAGCTAGTCATGAAATCATCACAGGTCCATTGATTTTGGTTGGATTTTTATAATTTTTTTCTGTTGAATGACGATACTGTTTGGAGAAAAGAATGGCATATTGGCTGATGTTATAACTTGGGGGAATAGTTGATTGCCAATGAGGTAAAAATGAAAATATTGGAAAAAAAGTGAGAAAAAAAAAGGCTTTTTTTTGCGTTAAATTGAGCCAAAATCATGTAGAAATGTATTTTAAGAATTATTTTTTCACTGAATGTTGTCACCACATGTGTTCTTTATATCTGGAATGCATTTATTGACAGTTCACCCAGCCCACTGAGGATTTCAGGAAATTTTTCATTTTTCAAAATTTTCTATCAAAAAATGAAGGTTACATACACTAAAATGGCCACAATTTTATTTTATTTATTTATTTTATTTTTATTTTTTTCCCGCAATATTTCTGGAAGAGCAGATCCGCCTTAGGGTAAAAAAAAAAAAAAAAAAAAAAAAAAAAAATATATATATATATATATATATATATATATAATAAAAAAATTAAAATAAATAAATAAAAAGTATGGCCATGTCAACTCATTTTATTGAGCTTTTGAGATTTTGGCCCTCCGACTCATATGTCACCAAGAGTATTTTTTTGGTATATGTGACTAAATTACTAAATTTACTACACTCAATGTGACACATTTGACATTTTCACTTTATGTTTTTATTGAACCATATCAAATCGATTTGAAATATATCATATTGTATCGAAAGTGCACTATATCGAGATATGTATCATGTATCGTGGCCTATGTATCAAGGTATATATCGTATCGGTAAGTTCTTAATGATACCCAGCTCTATAAATTAGCTCTGTCATCATTAAAGGTACAGTATGTCACTTTTTGGTGGCGCACATCCATGGAGATAGTCAGTTAAACCCATACTTCGGAATATTCTCCATGGAGATAGATAAGTTTTATGCCATATTGTGGACTATGACTCACCTGATTCATCAGCCGGTTTCACGTGGTGGAAACTGTCTGACCTCGCAGCATTAGCATTTGTTCACTCGACAGACGTACGTTTTTTTATTTAACCAATCGCTGCTATTTGATCGTGACATATGTAATGCGCTAAATCCCATAAGAAGAAGGACAATAACATCTTTCCCCTTGATAAAATTCACCAAACATTCTCTTTGTTCCAGCTTTAAATCCACGATCTTGGGAATTGTTGCCAACACAGAATGTCTGTCAGCCCTATTTGCATGGGATAAGTACAACCTAGGGACGTGTGGTAATTTGTAAATTATCGCCCCACGTCTGTGTTACTTGCTGCACATTCACACGGGATAAACAAAGTCTGTAAATTACTCTGTTTTACTGATATTATGACCAGATATGTTGTAACAGCAGCTCTAAAAATAGGAAGGGCAGTTGGTATAAAGGCGACTGGACCAGGACTAGACCAGGACTGAACCAGGTCTAAACCAGGACTGGACCAGGACTAGACCAGTACTGAACCAGAACTAAACCAGGTCTACACAAGGACTGGACCAGGACTAGACCAGGACTGGTATAGAACTGATTCGAGACTAAACCAGGACTTAACCAGGACTAAACCACTGTAGCGGCCGAGTTGCGCGGCTCACCTTTCCCTGTTCTCAGTGTGGATCTAACGGGCACTAGATCGTCCCCGCCCCCCGATATGGAGGATATAGTCTAGTTAGTTATTCGCTAGTTATATTATTTCAAATGTCTTAGCACTTGCTGCTACACGTGTCATCCAAACCATCATCCTGCGAGAATTGTCTCTCTTCTTGGACCCCTTCCCGTTTCTGCAGATTGGTTTACATATAGTGCGACACAGGGCCGTATTAGAAAAAAGATCAAAACTGTTCATCAAAATTTCTACCGCAGCCTCCATATTCAAGGTGGAAAGATAGAAAAGACACAATTACCACAACAAACACTGAGATGCAGATTCGCACAGGACTAGTATTATCACCGGACATCTGTGTTTGTAGGTCATTTTTTACTTTACAAATTACAGACATGGTGCATTCATACTGGATTAAGATCTCAGGAATCCTCCGCAGTTATTACAGTTCACCAAAGGTCCACAGGTAAAACTAATCCCGTGCAAATAGGACTTTCGTTTACATCCATCTTGACGCTTTGTTTACTGTTGTGTTGTTCCACAAAAGGGACCCAGACAGAAGCAACAAGGTTGACGTCATGACTTCACAGCTCACAGCTGATTGGCTGGTGCGCGGTCTACAACTTCCGGGATTCTTGTAAATCGCCTAGTGTATTTTGACCTAGTCACTGTAGAGAAATTAAATTGAGCGGAGGCACTAGTTGGCGCCACCGTGGCTAGAATATTACAGCCAAAAGAACAACATTTTCAAGCAGGAGCAGCCCCTTCTTCTAAAAGGAGCTGTTCACTTGAAAACTACCACTTTATGACATCACAAGGTGGAGCAGAGCATTTTGAGCTTGGGGGATCTTGAGGAGGAAATAACATTGTAACGTAAATTAAAGGTGCATTGTGTAACTTTTCTGGTGGAAGGTCCATCAACTGCTTTTGTTCCATGGAAATGTTATTGCTTTGTCTGGAATGTTTCACAGTATGGCATTAACTCTTCCCCCGTGAAAACGACATTTGACGACCCCCCCTTATTTCCTTAATGACGTGTTTTGACTCCTCCGCTGTTTTACTAAAGACATGATTTGACGACCATTAGAAACGGTTCTGGTTTTTCACATGTAAACAGAGACTGTGATAGGGGGGGCCACTACAACCCACACTAGACTGACCAATAGGATTCCAGGATATGTTTTCACAGATTTTTTCCTAAGTTAATTGAAGTAGTGATGATTGTAGCTTCCGGAAAAAACACAACACAAAACACGTGCAATGGAAAGATTGCGGTGCACAGTTTTAGAAATAATGAGGAGCAGACGTATTTTATGGATAAGTTTAGAGAAAGTGACTTTTAGAGATTTCAAAACTGATGATGAAGTTGATTATAAAGTGGAAAACAGCGATAGCGACGGACTTTCAGAGAGTGAAACTTATGAAGGTGAGAATGCCACTGATGTGTCTGTATGAAGTCCTGTGATATTTAAAACAAATTATCTGTGACTTTATACTTGATTATGAACCAAAATTGCCCTGAAATCTGGATGTTGCTCAGGCTTGTCCTTTGAAATAGTTCAGTCTTTTCTTTCCAAAATGCGATGTATGACAGAATTTTTACAGAAATAAACGCTTTTGCAGAGCTCTGCACATGAGAAAGTAACCACCCACTGACGGAGAAGAGTTTTATTATTATATTATTATATTATAATAAGCTAAATGAGTTGAATAAGTTAAATGGGGAAAAAAATGAATCATGTGCACACAGGTGTACAACAGGTAAAGGACAGGTGTACACTTTGGTGAAATCTGTTTAAATACTTTGACAACGTGTGTGTGTGTATATGTATATATATATATTTTTTTTTTATTATTATTTTTTTTTATGAATATAGTACTCAGAACATGCAGATATCAGATGCTGAATGTAGTTTTTTGTGTTTGATTTTGCACCTGACCAGGTAAACTCTCATTTTCAGTGAGCTGTTATAAACCTGTAAATGAGCTGAATCATATTTAAACATCCATAAATGAAGAGTTCAGAGTCTACGGTTTCCAGAGATACAAATATGTCTGTGTTTCAATTAAGTTCATAAGTGTGAAAATCATTTATAATCACTTGTGGAAGTCTGTTTTCTTTTATGCAGTTATGTTCTATGGGCAGAACTAGTCATTTATGTATGGCTTGTTCCTAGTCGGCGTCCAAGGGGGAAAGAGTTAAACCTTTTGATCTCTTTGAAGTTCCAGGTCAGATCTGTGGAGAGGCGACCCCGCTCACAGTCAGAAAGTTTGTTTTTCTAGGTATTTTTGAGCTATAAAACCACCTGTAATGGAATAAATGTAAACTAGAGCTGTTTAATGTCACACTGTGGAACATTCGGGCAGAGGAATGACACATCCATAGAAACAAGCACAAATTGGAGTGCCCCAGCAAAGCCCCTTCCTGTTTTGGACGACTTGTTTTGGCGGTACCATTAGGATTCTCTCCATGCTCGATTTATTTACAAAATAAAAATCCATCTGAAGTTGTCAAACAGGAACAATGGCCCGAGGAGGAACTACTCAATGACACGACATGTTTTAGGAAAGCTCCTCTGATGCTCTCACGCGTTTTTACAAGCTCCAGCGCCGTGTGAACTACCAGCCACCGCTCTTCTGATTCATGGTAAACATCCAACATGCCAAGATTCTGAGTAATACTTGTAAACGGTGTCGGGGGGGACTTAAAGGCACCGTATCACGACCCAGACAATGGCAGGAAGGAAGGTCTGAGCGGCCGGGGGCTCTCGTCAGGTACGCGCTCGTCAAACACGCTGCGCTCGATGGAGAAAATGTGCCATGGGAGCTGTGTTCACAATAACAGTTGTTTTGAATGTTTTGAACTCCCTGGTAACCAACAAGAAGTGCAGAGCAAATGAGGTCGAGCAGCAGGGGCCGAGCGAAATAAAGGTGCCGTGGTTTATTTTTCTTAGTCAAGTCACTCTTAAAGTTCTGATTCTTGTGTGTTTTATGGTCGCTAGGTAACAGTGGAGTTACCTCTATGGATCTGTTTCAAAGGAAGTTTAATTAACTCTGGGTTTAAGAGTTAACTCAGGGTTAATCTCCACTCAGAGTTTTCAGTTTCACTAAACGGGTTTGGAGCGATCAGGGCAGGAGGTCATGTGACTGTGGGTCAGTCGGCTTTCAGAAAAAAAGGAAAGTGGAGCAGCCCATTGTTCACTCAGGCCATTCTATTTTGGATTCAGATATTACTCAAAAGGACAACATCACTGTGCTGTAGAGTACTTAGGCTGCGTTCAGACTGCAGCCTGAAGTGACCTAAATCCAATTTTGTGACCTGTATCTGATCTTTTAATGACAGTCTGAACGACACAGATCCGATTTTTTCAAATGAGACCCAGGACACTTCAATATCCATCCATCCATTTTCGTACGCTTATCCGGGGCCAGGTCGCTTCAATATGCGCTCCTGAAACCGATACATACCTGATCTTTTGACATGTGACTTCAGTCTGAATGGCCAAAGCGCATTCATCCACCTACACGTTATCAACAAGCCACAAACGTCACTATTCTGCGCTCAAGTAGGCGAAAATTGTTAATGAACTCTGTGTCACTGAAGCGAAGCACATCACCACTCACCACTCTTGGCTCCGTCTGAGCATCACTCATTCTTTTCAACAGACGTCTCTGCCGCTGTCCCACAAAACACCACGACCAAAAACCTCGTCCTTCTCCTTCACAATCTCCTCCTTAAAACAATTAAGTTGTTCATGTTCTGGCTCCGGTACGAGAGGAACTTTAAAATCTCCATGTTTGGACAACTTCAGTAAACACAGAGCACGCTCGCTGCGGTTGACGTCGTCGTGTCTCCAGTGCTCATGCGGGACACTTTCGGGCTGTTTAATGTTCACACTGGAGATCACATACAAGCAGTGTTGGGGAGTAACGGATTATTTGTACCGGAGTTACGTAATCAGAGTACAAAGTACAGTACTGTATTCAGTTACAGTTACTGTTTCAACGAGTGGTAATTGGATTGCAGTTACTTTGTTGAAATAAATGGATTACATGGCGGTATTTTCCTGTTTTCACATTTTGGGCTAAACTAGGTCTCAACCAGGTCAAAACCAGGTCTAAAACAGGATTTAAAAGAACTAAACCATGTCTCCTCCTCTTCATATCAATAATATCTTTAATTTGGTTGAGTAAAGTCTGGGTTTTTTATTGTCTTTTATCAGACAAAACATCTTATGTGAAGATATCCGAGTCTTTGCTGCTCTACAGTAAACCAAGTAATCCAAAGTATTCAGATTACGTTACTCACTTTAAGTAATTTAATGGATTACGTTACAAAGTACATTCTGGGATATGTAATCTGTAATCTGTAGTGGAATACATTTTAAAAGTAACCTTCCCAACACTGCGTACAAGCCACATTTAATTGGAAATGTGAACGACCTCGCAAAAACACGGATTTCACAAAAAAATCGGAATTGAGCGTTAAGCCCTGCAGTCTGAACGGAGCCTTAGATAAAACTCTTCAACTGAGATTTTAAATTCAGCTGTTGTGTTAATACTGAGATCAGTGTCCCTCATTGAGTTGTATTAAAAATAATAATAAAGAGACTGTATAAAGGCTTCAGTTGTTTGGAGAATATTGTTTTTTATTGTAATGTATAATGTGTACTTTTTTTGTAGATTTGTTATGGTTTGTGATATTTGTCGTGCTGTAATAAAGAGCAAAAAGAAAATGAAAATACAGTTTAAGTGCACTGATTTTGTTTTTGTATTATGAATGTGTCAGAATGTTCATCTCCCTGTATCTTTTATTTAGTCCAGTTTTAGTCCAATTTATTAAAGGAAGGAAAATCATAGCCAAAGGTTGTATACATATTTGCACGGAAAGCAGCAGGAGGAGGCAACACAACAACCAAATCATAAAGTTACATTAGTGGGTTTAAGAAGGCAACACAGTCATGTCGGGTGTACACTGTGTGATATTTTTGGTCGTGTCACTCAGCCCCAGCTTAAACTGTACGACCAGATCTCAGGGTTTAAAAATTCAGCTGTGTAAAGAAGAGGACTAAGGGTATGAGAGGTGATGTACTACCGTGTTCAGCTCCAGTCAAATGAAGCTTACTGAGGGTGGCAGTTATAGGAGTGAATTATGAGCCAGTTCCATATGAGGAATAGGACTTTATGTATGCACAAACTTCAGGATCATAGAGCAGGTTAAAGGTTGTATGGAGGATTTTTTTTTAGTTTCAAACTGTCAGTGAAAGATTAAAATACCATTACAGAGACGCAGCAGCTTTGTAATTATGATGACCAAAAACAAAAAGAACGAAAATCTATCAACTGTGGACGTAGTGAGGCCAGATAAACATCAGCCAATAGAAAACGAGGCTCCTTCGTTTTCTATTGGCTGTTAGGTTGTCAATCAAACTCCCTAGTATAACTGACTCATTGAAGCGTGGGGATTATGTGGTTTACGCAGTGGTTCTTAGAGGCATTTTCGAACTGTCGCTTCCTCGCATTTCGCACAAAGTTTGTCGCGACGGCGGACGAGAATCCACGACCGGTTCGCCGCAAAAGAAAGTCCGTTTTTGAGGTCGCTGAAAGAAGAAGAGAAGTGGAAAAGTAGCAAAGCCAAACTGAGGTGATTCTTGGAGATCTCGTCCAGCGATGGCACGACCGAAGCAGACGAAGGGTCTAAAAACTGACGCGTCGGTCGCTGAATTACTTCTAGAGAGGTCACTTCAACAGTAATTCTGAATGCACACAAGGACTGTCACTGTATTTCTCTTCCCTTAAAAAAATCCTCTATACAACCTTTAATACAAATACTTTAAAATTAAAATGACGAGGCTCACAGCAGACAGGGGTGACAGTTTTTCAGTGCAAAGAGAAGTGGAAAAAGAGTTGATGGAGCCTGAATTGGTGACTAACAGGTTATCTGTGTCATTCATAGTGTATATCCACAGTCTATGTTCTCAACTCACTCTGCAGAAGGTCAGGACAGATCAGGCTTTGAACTCATCTGAGTCAAATAAGTGTCAAGTAGAAATAAACACAAGTCACATTAAACTCTTTTAAGCCTAATCAAGTGCACAATGTCCATCTGTGACTGACCAATCACAGCTCTGCTTCAGTAGCAGACTTGGATTAAACTCAGGTTAGAGGAATAAAAGGTGCTGTGGACCAGGTTAGGTTCACAGAGTGTGTTACCATGGCAACTGACTCTGGGTTTAGGTTAACTCTGTGTGAAACAGAATACTCTGAGTTGATCTCTTTTCAGGCTTAACAAAGTCTGAGTTTGGACTAAACCTGCTTCTTGAATCAGGACCTTTGTTTTTAATCTTTTTATAGACTGAATAATCTGATCACATTTTTGATGATTCTGTTCATAGACCTCGGGTGTCTGCTTCAGTCTGTGTTTGCCTGCTTCCTCCTCAAGGCTTTTTATATTATTATTATTGTTTGGTTTTTTGTTTGTTTGTTTGTTTGTTTGTTTTTAAGTGCTCTAAAAAATGATAAAGATTGACTGATTATTATTTGTTGATCTATGTCAACCAAAAAAAGAAATGATACACAAATATTACACTGCACTGTTCTAACCGTGTGAAAATATGATATAATGACATAGATTTAAATGTAGGAGAAATAAGTTGTAGATACTTTTCTCTGTGATCTGGAATGTCCATGTTCTGTTTGTATTGTATTACTGCACTGTATTGTACTGTACTGTACTGTACTGTACTGTACTGTACTGTACTGTACTGTACTGTACTGTACTGTACTGTACTGTGTACTGTACTGTACTGTACTGTACTGTACTGTACTGTACTGTACTGTACTGTATACTGTACTGTACTGTACTGTGTACTGTACTGTACTGTACTGTACTGTACTGTACTGTACTGTACTTGTACTGTACTGTACTGTACTGTACTGTACTGTACTGTACTGTACTGTACTGTACTGTACTGTACTGTACTGTACTGTACTGTACTGTACTGTACTGTACTGTACTGTACTGTACTGTACTGTACTGTACTGTACTGTACTGTACTGTACTGTACTGTACTGTACTGTACTGTACTGTACTGTACTGTACTGTACTGTACTGTACTGTACTGTACTGTACTGTACTGTACTGTACTGTACTGTACTGTACTGTACTGTACTGTACTGTACTGTATTGTACTGTACTGTACTGTACTGTACTGTACTGTACTGTACTGTACTGTACTGTACTGTACTGTACTGTATTGTATTGTACTGTACTGTTAGTACTGTACTGTACTGTACTGTACTGTACTTACCTGTATTTCTGTACTGTACTGTACTTTGTATCTTCTCCACATTTTCCACAGACCACCTCTTAACTGATGTAAAACTATGATAAATACTGACCACAGGTACCAAACCAAGTACTTCATTAAAAATACTTGAAAATACCTCTTAAGCACCTCAAGAGCACCAGGAAGTCGACTATGAGGAGTTAAGTCCAGACTGGTGCTGTCCAAGCAGTGTGTGTACTAGTATGTCAGATGGAGAAAGTGGTAAACAGAAAGAAAAAACTTGTGGAAGAAGGCGGCGTGTCCAGGCTTGTGACTGGTTTTGTAGTGCAGACAGAGAAGGGAAGGCTGCAGCGCTCAGATACAGACCTGCTCCATTGTACTCGCAGCACAGGCTCCTCTCCCTCCTCCTCTCCCTCCTCTTCTCTCTGACCTTGGGGTTTCCTCCTTCACTCTCTCCGTCGTCCGGACACGCCCGTCTGCTACGCCCGAACCGCCGACTTCACTCACTGTCCAGTTTATTTTGTTTATTTTCTTTTGCAGGGAGCGATAATCAAAGAAACACTGACAAGATGCTTTGTACTAGTGATGTGACGTCTGTGAAAGAGTCGGATCTTCTGAACAACTCCTTTACGTGAACAGTTGGTTGAAAGAATCTTTTTTTTTCTTTTACATTTTTATGCATTTTAACAATGATTAATGCCAATTTTTTCCGCCAACGATGAAATTATGAAAAAAAAAAAAAAAAAAAAACAAGTGTAAAACTCTGGCATGATCAAGCATTATTTATTTACTTATTTTTTTAATGAAGATTCAAAAGTTAAAAAGTGCATGAAAAAGTGAGTTTTATGATCATTCACAATTCCTTCTATTGTGAATTAAAAAATGAGATTTTTAATCAATTTAATGTATAAAAAACAATACTCTCGAATTTGACTTTAATCACTGAGATAGTACATGTTTAATTTTAATGACATTTCATTATTTTAAAAAAGTATTGTTTTCAGTTCATCAGATTTAGCTCTTCATATACAAATGAGGAAGATGCTGTTTTCACAGAAGAGGTATAATTAGTATTTCTGAGAGAACCAAACTGTTTCAACTAAAGGACCTTGGATGTTCCTCAGACTTGTCCCAAAAGACCTTAGATGTTCTCCAGATTTCTCTCTATAGGTTCTGGAGGACTTTGGATGTTCCTCACACTTGTCTCTCATGAAACTACTACAAGATCTTGGATGTTCTTCAGACGTGTCCCTAAAGCAGCGAGGTCACCTTCACTTTTCAATAACTGAGGGGAATGGAGAGGGGGTGGAGCTAGTGGGGACATTATCAGTGTCCTCACTTCCTCCACCAGGTCAGTGTGGTGGACTGAACAACCTGATGAACATCTCCCCCTCACTGTCTATATCAGGCCAATCAATAATGACGAAGAACCCAAGTTCTAATTTTTAGGAACAATTTCTTAGTTCCAGGCCTGACGAGGCCATCACCTTCATGCAACATATTATAAATTTCCTTTAGATTCATAAACCTGAAATAGACCTAACACATTTATTATATATAAAGAAATGAATGTGTTCCTCCATACACGGCCCTATAGTAATAGTCATTGTAAATGCATGTATCAGAACTAGAGACGCTGAAGATGATGTGTGCCAAAATAAATCATAGTCCTGGGTTAAATTGAAATCACTTGACTACCTTTTTATTTGAGAGAATTCTGGGCGTCATCTTCCCCTCAATGTGTAACATGTACTTTTTATCACAACCCTTTATTCTTTCAGAAAATACTGAAAATACATTGAAATACACAGTAAGAAATTTTGAGTTTCAAATGTAGCAAAATTAGTTAATTAGTAGTAGAATATCATGAAAATTTTTTCATAATCTTCTAATAATTGGAGATAGACTGCATATAAAATGTAGAAAGTAGTTAAAAAAAAAAAAAAAAAAACCTGAAGGAGGGTGTGTCCAAACTCTTGACTGGTGGTGCACATTACTCCATTACACTATTATCTAGAGTTTAGAAAAGAGGCCTCACCACCCACACGGAGAGATGGCTGCAAACTGCCCCAGTGCTGCAGGTCCTGGTTTGATGAAGCCAACAGGACAACATCATCTGCAAACAGGAAATTCTGTCCAGAAATACAACAAACAGAAGCAGTCCTGGTGGAGTCCAACATGCACCGGGAACACTGCAAGGGCCTGGTGCAGTCCAGTCTTTCATACTTGAGACTCTTTCCTGAATGTCTGCCTCTGTGACGGCCTCTGTGTTCAGGGAGGTTGCTGTGGTCTTCTTTTAGATCCACCAGTCACTGTGCATATATATATATATATATATATATATATATATATATATATATATATATATATATATATATATATATATATATATGGTCACGTCTTGTGATTCATGTGTTTGTTTGTATCTAATCCGGTGCTTCTGCCCATTACTTTACATTCCAGCCCTGACGTATATTTTGGGGCGTAGGTCGGGTAGGTAGGGCATATTTATTTATTTATTTATTTATTTTATTTATTCAATATTTTACCAGGTAAGTCATTTAAGAACACCTTCTCATTTGCAATGACAACCTGGCCAAGAGGCAGAATAAAACAGTACAAACAGAACACACTCACACATCAACTATAACATGAAACAGTGAACAGAAATATAAGACAGTGAAACATTTGCAGATTAAAAAAGTATTAAAAGCATGTGCAATGAGCCTGTAAAATACTCTAGTTTTTTAAAAGTCGACAGAGGTAAAACTGAACTAAGTTTTAAAGTCTGTTGAAGGTGGATCCAGTCCCTGCTGCAGAAGCGACCCAAAGCTGTGCAGTTTTAGAACGACCAGGGTCATGTGTCTGTTGGAGCGCTGTGCGTGTCTGGAGCTGACCTCAGGTAGGACAGAGTTAAACCAGTTAAACATTTATAAATGAACAATACCCAGTGGGTTTGTGTGGGGGTGTGGAGAGAGGGACACTTCACCAGGGACTAAAGTGCACAGTGATGGTGGTAAATGATAAACACCAGTGACAAAGCAGAGGCTGTTTGATAAATCACATGGAGCTTATGGAACAGTGTTTTTGATGCAAACTAAGTCTCCACAGTCATTGATCGTGAGGACTGTAGTTTTAACCAAAAGCTCTTTTGTAGGGTGTGTGAAACTGATTTTATGTTGATATAGGAAACTTATTCTTAGTTTGGCTTTAGTGAGTAGACTGTTAATGTGTCTTTCAAAATTAAATGATGAATCGATCCATATGCGTAGGTACTTGTAATGATCAACAATTTGGATCTCTGAGCCGTCCAAGGCCAAAATATAGTGTAAGCTCTTGGTCTGTGGGAGGTTTCTGTTAAAGATCATACATGCATTCTGTCTTTTTTGTGTTCAGTGTTAAGTGGAGGTCAGAAAAGGCCTCCTGGAGCAGCGTGAAACTGTTTTGGAGCAGAGAGAATTCAGTTTTAAGAATGCCATGTGTATAAATACATATGAGATTGCCTGTATGCATTTATACACAGATAACACCACACTGATCACACTCCTGACCTATTGTGATTCACTCTCTCCCGCCCAGCCCCAACTCTACAATACTTTACAATAACAACAGAGCTTTGTGCTATAGGAGTTATGGCAAGTTCAACTTCAAGTCAAAGTGCATCTGAGGAACAGTTTTTAGGGAGAATTATGTGTCTTCTGTTCCGCGGGATTCTTCTGCCAAGCAAAAAAGAAGCATTAAGCTTGACTTACTGCATCTGCCTGTAGTCCATAGAGTGGCATCTAGTCATTTTCACCTAAACCTACACATGGGAGAGCGTGAAGAAGAGACAGTACAGCCCTGTTCACCAGAGCAGCGAGCACACAGACACAACCCCAGGGGACTTGCCAGGAAAGCGTGAGTCTGCTGTTGTCTGCTTGTTTCTGGGCGTAAAAGTTTGACCTGGCCGTAGCGCGCAGTGGTCTTAAGTCCACCTGGTGCCCTAGTCGTAATATGAAGTGGATGTAACTTTCAGATTCAGAACCAAATGTAAGAAAACGAAAAAACAACTATTTTCTTCATTATTTGTCTCCAAAACCAAAATGAAAAAACAGATAATGATTCATTTTTTTCAGTTTTCGATTATGTGTTTAAATGAAAAATGGAAAAAACGGATAACGACCATTTCCCGTTTACGGGACTTCCGTGACTGCGATGCCGGACTTTTCCACTGCATATGGACTGAACCAGGATTGATCCAGGTCCGGGACCAGACTGGAACCAGACCGGGACTGAGACCGAGACCAGATCGGGACCAGACCGAGACTGAGATCAGAACTGAAACCGGGACCAGACCGGGACTGAGACCAAAACCAGACCAGGACTGAGACCAAAACCAGACCGACAGAAAAAACAAATCGTTATCTGTTTTTTTCATTTTGGTTTAGGAGACAAATAATGAAGAAAACAGTTGTTTTTTTGTTTTCTTATTTTTGGTTTTATATTGATGATGAATGAACGAATGACACACGGATTCACTCGGCTCCCTGACCTCGCATCACGGACCTGACTGGACTTGGACCAGTTTGATCTCTTCATATTGGAGACAGAACCAACAGGACAGTGGATAGAAGATACACTCTGCATCAGTCCCCTGGAGAATTACGGTAAGAGGCTTGTTTTCTTTACTTTTGGGCAAATCTGAGGACAAAGCGTCACAGGTAAATAGTGTTATAGTTAAACAGTGTGTAAATGAGCTGCTCTGGTGTTCATTTCATATGCTGTTTGTACTGGTATTGTTATTGTAATAAGTTAATAAGTTTGTTGATGTTGTTGGTAGTGGATGTGAGCAGTGGGTCAGGCTGTTCTGTGTAAACATTGGCTGTGCTTTGTGTTCTGATTGTGAAAACCAAACACAGTGAAGCGCAGGACAGGTGACAGATGAATATAAGATCTTATTTATATTAATTCAAGATATAGTTCTGACCAAAATAACTCGTCTGTCTCTGTCTCTGATCATTTCAGCCCTGGAATTGTCCATTATTATTACTGAACAAATGGTAAAAAGTAGCTGTCAACTTGAACTCTGCCACTTCATGACATCATTTTGAGCTTTGGAGTTGTAGACAGACTAATAAACGATTACTCAAACATGTGTGAATAAAACAAAACACAACTCCAGGTCTGTTTTTGAGGAGGTAACAGTATTATAACATTATAAGAGTCCATTTTGGGTACTGTAGTGGGTAATAAGTTGTGAATATCAGGTTTCCTGACTTTATTGTGAACTGAGCTGGAGTGTTGCCAGAGTGGAGTTTGCTCATAGAGTAAAGACCATCTGAAAATAGTAACAACCTCATTCACAGAAAAAGGTTTGGGACGTGGAGTTTACAGCGCTGGATCTGAGAAAAAAATCACCAGGTACGAAACAAAAATTTGAATGTAGTCCAGTCTATGGAGAGACAGTTTTGTATCAAAGGTGGTAAGAAACTATTTACATTTACTTGAATTATGTGTACTTATATCAATGCTGTACTGAAGGGCAATTTCAGATTTATACATGTTTATACATTTGTACATATTGCTCTATTTTTCTGATCTATGTTATAATGTTGTTTATAAATATATAGGACCGGAAGCCCTGAGCAGCAAGAGAAAAAATAAAAAAATTAAAATAAAAAAAGAAGAGGTACATCATTCGGGCTCTATTTTCTAAGTGTTTTTTTTTTTTTTAATAATAGTTTTTTTGTTTAATAAGGTTAATTCATCTATAATTAATGGTTCATGTAACATGCATTACAAGTGTGAGTAAAACCTTATGTATGTACAGGTCATAAGGCCAATATATATTTTGATACAGAGTCCTGCACCGATGGATACGGGCAAATAGTTGCTGAAACGGGTGAGTTTTAACATTCTGGAATTTTACAGGTGGGTCAGGACTAAACCAGGACTAATCTTAGAGAGAGGGAGAGTGGGAGGGAGAGAGAGAGAGAGAGAGAGAGAGAGAGAACTGAACCCCGAGCCCGTGGAGCAGGTGTCTGAAAAGCACAATCGGGTGACGGCTGCACATACCTCCTTGGGGCGCTGAGATCGGCACTGGTTCTTTCGCCCACAGTCATTCAAATGTCTACATGGGCGTGTAGACAGTCCGAGCCTATTCTGACAGTAAGTCCTGGTTCTGGTTTAATCCTGGTTTAGTCCTGAGTCCTTGAATAATTGAATTGTCTGACATTGTAAATTATGTTATATTTCTCCACGTTGAGGATTAACTTTTCTTTTTGTCGTCCATCATTAACCTTTCCAGTGCACGTTGTTTACGTTGTTGTCTCAACTTTGGTTAACTTATTTTGAAAGGGCATTGGAAGTTTATTTTGGCACTGTGTGTTTATTTCCTGTCTTTCCCCTGTTAAAACCTTGGAGACGCACCGTTGACGCTGCAAAATTAGAACTCCAACCTATCTTGAGCAGCGCGTCAGCGTCAGACGCTCGTTGGACACGTGTATGACACTGTCATTTGTGGACTATAAGCCAGAGTGCAGAAACTGCTGCTGTTTGTGTGATTAACATGAAGTTGCAACATTAGCTTGTGCTGTTGTCAGCCCTAAAACAGTTTATCAGTGTGTGATAAAATAATTTATGATTCTAAATCAGGGTGGGCAAACTGTTTGACTCGGGGGCTGCAAAGGGTTCTAAAATTTGACTGAAGGGCCGGACCTGGAACAGACAGAATTTTTTGGTAATCCACCTCCTAAGAGAAAATAATAATAATAATATGTAGAAAACATATGTTGTTATTGAAATATCCCATAATTGAAAATCATTACAAAGCATTACAACAAAATATACAGTATTTTTCAGGCTATGAGTCGTTCTGGAGTATAAGTCACACCAGCCAAAAGATGCGTAATGAAGAAGAAAAAAAAAAAACATATATAAGTCGCACCGGACTGTAAGTTGCGCTTTTTGGGGGAAATTTATTTCATAAAATCAGAGACCAGGAACCGACATTTTATCTTGAAAGGCAAGTTCTTGTAATAACAACAGAACAGAGAACAACAGACTAAAGACGCGTCTGGTATGTTAACGTCACATATGAACAGTTCTTCAGATAACTATAGCATAAACAACAAAACATAAGTTTAATAAACTCTCATCTCACTCCAAATCACTAAATCCATTCAATTCTTCATCCTCGGTGTCACTTCTGAGCAACTTCGCGTCCCTCTGGAGGTAAACACAGCGCCGCTTCCTCTTCTGTGTCGCTGTCCTCAGACTCAGCATCAGTTCCAGTTAGAATTATTCTGGCCTTTCTGAATCCCGACAGGATGGTTTCAGTGTCACTGAAGTCCAGGCTTTGTCCATCCATCCAGTGACTTCAGGAAAGTTTCATGGTGCATCCTCCCGGTTCCTGTGAAGCTGTGTTCTTCATCCCCGCTTTCTGCCAGTCCTTCACACATTTCTCTCTCACTCCAAACTTTGTTTCTGTTTCTCGATTCACATTTTTGGCTGAATATTTCAAAACAGCGGCTTCTTCTGCAAGTGATACGTGCGGTACAGTGAAGTAACAGTGGTATAGGAGTACCAGGAGCAGCAGATACTCACACACAAGGCTAGAGCACACTCTTGCGGCTGTCAGTGTGAAAATTTCAATATGTAAGTAGCAGTGGAGTATAAATCGCAGGAAACAACCAAACCATGAAAAAAGTGAGATTTATAATCCAAAAACTATGGTAACATGTAAATGCATTTTTTTACGTAACAGCAGAGAAACTTACTTTTGATGATCAGTGGGAAGAGTGTTGTTGGTGCCCCATTTTAGCCAGTGCATCAAAGTCTGGAGTTAGGTTGGTTGTAGCGATTCTCAGGATGGATCTGAGGTGTTGGTCAGTCAACTTGGATCTGTGACTGGACTTGTTGATCTTCATGACACTGAACGTCTGTTTACACACACAGGTTGAGCCGAACAACGCCAGCATCTTCTGTGCCCTCCTCCAGAGGTTTGGAAACACTGCTTCATTAAGTGAAGCATAAAAGTCATTCAGTTTAAGAGCGTTGAACTTCAATTTTAAGAATAGGTCAGACTGAAGGTTGATCAGTTCCAGTTGCAGCTCCTCTGGTGCTTTTTCAGGGTCTTGTGACAGGGGACAGGCCACCAACTTAAGTAACTTGTCAATTTTTTCAAAATCAGAAAAGCGACGGCAGAATTCTCCGTGCAGCGCATCCACTGAACTTGCTGTATTTCTCCACATTTGATCTCCACATTTCATCTATCAGTTCCACACAGCGAGTCACTGTCTTGCGTGATAAACTGATTTTTTCAAATTTGTCTTTGGTCTCTGGACACAAAACACCTGCTGTCTCCACCAAACATTCTTTTAAAAACTCGCCTTCTGACAGAGGTTTGCTGGCCTTTCCTGTTTTGAATGACAACATAAAACTCACCTTGGTACTTGACTCCTGAATGGCAGTTTGACCATGAAACAAATTTTGTTGAGCCTGTAAATTAGCTACCAACCTCTGAGCAGTAGCTTCCTGTTCTTTCTCTGTCTGCTTGCCAGCATAGTTAGCATGTTTTGTGGTAAAGTGACGGTTGATATTATTTTCTTTAAAAACGCTATACTCTCTTTGCAGAGCAGGCATACAGCAGTTGATCGGTGTTCGGTAAAAAAATATTTAGCTGTCCACTCCTTATTAAACACTCGACATTCTCTGTCCACTTTTCTTTTTTTTTTAGCTCCAGAGACTCTTTCTGCAGGAGACATGCGCAGTAAAATGCAGGGAGAGACGAGGGCGATAGGCTGAGGAAGATGCTAATTTTGAACAGTTATTTTGCACTTCATACACACACTCTCCTCATGGAAAATACACAAAGAAATGCAGATGGTGCAGCTTTTAAGTTAAAGGCAAATGATGTAGCTGTTAAAGAAGGAAACAGAGCTGCTGCACGTGAGCTCGACATCAGTGATTCGATGGTGAGACAGCAGCGTGACGAACTGACTCAATGAAAAAAGACGACAAAAGCTTTCAGAGGCACTAAAAGCAAACAGTATGACCTTGAAAACATTCTTGAAGATGTGGACACCTGTGGCTTATATTCAGGTGCGGCCTACATATGTACAAGTTTAAAATTTTGTTCAAATTTAGTTAGTTTGCAGGACCTTTAAATCCAAAATAAATCCAAGTAGAAGCATCTAATGCCTTACTTTTTTATTTTCTTCTTAGAATGTGGACCCCCCTCTCCCTCACCTTGTGCGTCCTCTCTGCTGTGCTGCTCAGATGCCCCGGTGGTGACAGCAGCAGGATTCTGGTGACCCCAGTGGACGGCAGCCCTTGGCTCAACATGGAGCTCATCCTGAGACAGCTACACGCCAGAGGTCATGAAATCACTGTGCTCCGCTCTGCAAAGAGCTGGTACATCCCTGAAAACTCCACTGTGTACACCTCCATTAACATACGTATGCTGGAGGACGAGGATAACTTGGATGTTTACAACAGAATGATTTCAGATGTCATAGAATGTCGTAAGAAGTCACATTTCATGAGTTCCTTCTGTCAAAAGTACATAATCACCCAGCAGCTGAGTACAGTTCATAAGATTATTGCCAATTCCACCGCATTTCTTCTGGATGATCCTCTTTTTATGAAGAAGATGTATGACGCTAAATTTGACCTGATGTTAACAAACCCTGGCTTCCCCCTGGGCACAATCCTCGGAAGCTACCTCAAGTTACCGATGGTTTTCAATGTTCGCTGGATAAACACCGGAGACAGCCATTTCACGATGGCACCTTCACCTTCTTCTTACGTTCCGTTGATGGGAACGGAACTTACAGACAAGATGGACTTCATGGACAGAGTGAAAAATGTCTTGTTCCAGATATTCACCGAAATAGAGCTGCAGTTTTTCATCTACCCGATGTATTCCAATGTCATGGCGCGACACTTCCCTCCTGGTTCTGACTTGTTGTCTTTGCAGCTCTCTGCGGACATCTGGTTGGTAGTAGCAGATTTTGTCATTGAGTTCCCACGTCCGACTATGCCCAACGTAGTCTACATCGGTGGGTTCCAGTGCCAGGAACCCTCTCCCCTCCCAGATGAGTTGGAAAAGTTTGTTGAAAGTTCCGGCGATCACGGAGTCATCGTAATGTCCACAGGAACTTCCGTGATCGCCTTACCTCGAAACACAACCGAGGCCATCGCGGCGGCGTTTGCAGAACTCCCACAAAAAATAATATGGAAGTACACTAGACAACCACCAACCACTTTGGGTAACAACACTTTACTGGTGAAATGGTTGCCTCAAAACGATCTCCTCGGACACCCCAAAACTCGTGTGTTCGTAACCCATGGAGGCACCAACAGTATATACGAAGCCATCTACCACGGCGTTCCTGTAGTAGGTTTGCCGTTGCTTTTTGACCAGTTTGATAACGTGATCCGGCTGCAGGCGCGTGGAGCTGCCAGGATAGTTGAAGCAAAATCCATCACCAAGGAGTCCTTCCTGGAGGCGGTTAAGGACGTCGTAGAGAATCCGTCGTACCGTGAAAATATTCAGCATCTTTCAAAATTGCATCGTGACAAGCCAATGACGCCAATGGACACAGCCTTGTTTTGGATTGAGTACGTGATTAGAAATAAAGGCGTGCCCATCTTCAGGCGGTGGGCTACAGCTTGCCGTGGTATTCCTACTTTTGTTTAGACGTAGTTGCATTTTTGTTAGCCATCGTAGTTGCCGTGGTTTGGTTTTCTATGTTTTGTTGTAGATTAGTCTGCTGCAGGAGATCCAAGAGGAAGTTAAAAGGAGAATGAACAAAACTAGAATATCAGAATATGAATATGTTTATCAAATATAAAAGTGAGTGGATCTATTGTTTATTGATCTATCATAATGTTAAGGTCCTCTGAGAAATATAAATGCACTGTTATCATGCTAGTTACTCCACTGTAGCCTTGTTGTGAAAAGTGCTTATGAATTCATTGTGATCAAGAATTAGGATGCTACAAATGCAATAAAAATAAGAGGAACATATTTGGACCACTGCAAAGGGTCTATTTACACCAGGGGTCTCAAACTCAATTTACCTGGGGGCCACATTAGATAAAGTCTGAGTGAGGCTGGGCCGCATTGAGTATTCGATAAATAGCGGCTGCACGGGGAAAAAAGAGAGAGAAAGAACAACATGCAACACACTTTCTTAATCTTTAATAACAGTTCAGAACATGAAAATGTATTTAGAACGCAAGTTTAAACTAATACGTCTACTCTTCTTCTTTTACCTTCTCCTTGCTGGTTGAAACCTGGCTACGCTTCATCTTGTACAGCTGAGAGATATTTGGCTTGCAGGAGGAAGCAGATCCTCAGGATAGATTGAAGATGCTCATCAGTGAGCCTTGACCTGTATTAGGTGCTTTCACACCGACAGTATTTGACCAACTTTGGTGCGGTTCCTCTGGTGTGAACGTGAACCCGGGTCCAAACCACAGACAGCAGGTCCAAACGAACTATTCTAGATGCATCATGGGAGAAACGCGTCTCCTTTGCCTGTAATGACGCGCTGTACGACTCCAGCGCAGTAACAGATTGTTGTCCAGACGCAGCCGCGATTCATTTTCTAATTATTTTACCAACAATGGCCAATAAAGAGAATGTAACATACAAACATCAGAGCAAGAACCAATGTGCGAACGTGTGGCTCCAGAGTGAGTCAAAAATGGGGGTGTGTACTTCTGTTCAGGACCTGCACGTACAGAGAGGTCCTGGTGTTCCCCGTGATCATGTAGGAACCAGCATTTGTTATTTTAGGCTTTAATTAACCAAATAATTTTATGGCAATAGGTAATCGCCCATTCAATTGATTCACCTTTAAAAAATTTCCTGCTTTTAGCCTAGTGTGAGAAATACAGTCGGACTAGATCCAAACCAGAGTCCCGAACCAGCAGGAGCAGCTCCGGTTCTGTCCGGGCTCAGATGACGTGGAGCGGGGAGTGAAAAGCGCTTTTCCCGGGAAGAACCAAATGGACACCAACTAAACTGGATTCACGCTTCTGTCCGGATGCTTTGCACCACCTCGGAACCAGCCGCGGTTCTTGAGCGCGGAGGACAGGAGCAGCACAGACCTGTAGGTGTAGTCCACAGCGCATTCTCACTTTCCCCACAAGGAACAGGGAACCAGCGCGCAGACGGCGGAACGTACCCGCTCAGACCCAGTCATTGCGCACTGGTCTTGCTCGCCACCGTCTGGAACCAGCACATGGAGGATGGAGCCTCCGGACCATCTGACCAACGCGCTTGTAGGACGACAGAAGACCAAGAACCAGACCCCAGCGCTATCGTAAGGAGCCGCGCGCTACGGTGAGCACTGTTGGCTGCTGCTGTTTCCTGAACTCTGGGCTGATGCGGTGAGTTTGTACAAAGTTCTACATGTTGCTGTTTTATGAGTTCATGGTGATAAGATGAGGACGGCCCGCGGTATTAACAGGGAACATCAGTATTGGTTACTGGAGATATCACTGTTCTACCGGGATACAGAGGCTCGTTAATAGGACCAGTTTTGGTTCGTTTGCCGGTGTGAAAGCGCCACACTGGAGTGTATCTGTTTCTCGTATGTCAAACATGGATGGAAGACGCTTGTTTTTGCCTCATACTTTTTGCTAACATGTTGCCAAGCCTCTGGAATAGATCAGTGCAGTTTTGTGGTGCTTGCATATTGATGGGACAGCTGTGTTTGCCGCTGAGTGCACGTGGATTTCGGCGACACATATGTGGAGCTTGGTCATCGTGTTGCCAGCAAGTTACGCACGGAGTGTTGAGCAGGTAAACAGACTGTCAAAGTCTTTTTATTTCTTATTAGCCCCTCCAATAAAGGTCCCATACTTATGAACAGGGAATTGTGTCAGCGCCTCCTCTGCGCTCTGATACTGTGGCTGTGGGAGCGTAAAGTGAAGTGCGCACACGTGTACCACCATGTGTGGTTTGTTTTGGTTCTTCGGTGACGCCGTATGTGCACGTGTACTTGTATTAACAGATCCACTTAGACTCATTGTTTCACAACTGCTGTAAGTTGAGTTTTGGGATGTAAACTGCGTTAATAATCTGTTGTTGTGAATCTGCATGGGCACCGATTCCAGCTTCATCTGTCAGTGCGGATGGGATTGTGTGTACATCTACCGCGGGCCGCACTGACATTATTCTTTGGAATCAAGTGGAGGGCCGCAAAAAATCCTTCCGCGGGCCGCAGTTGGCCCCCGGGCCGCGAGTCTGAGACCCCTGATTTACACTATTGAGTTGTGTTTTGTTTCATTTACACAAACCCTGCATATTTAGGCTGAGTTATTCTCTAAACAGAAAAAAAAAAAACTTGTGATGTTATGTGGTAATACAGGAAGTGCTTCACTGTGTTTTACAAAATCTCAACTGAAATAAAGGTAAAAGGCAGTTGTCAACTTAGACAACATAGACAGACTAATAGTAAAGTATTACTCAAACGTGTGAATGAAACAAAAAACACCCCTGTGCCTGTGAACTATGTACAAGGCACCCATATCAGCCAGATGCAAAGTACTGGTATTAGTGGAAGTGGTAGTTGAAATAATCATTCAGTTTGTGGTACAAGCATCAAATTTGGAGTGGAGATAGATGGGTCCGGTCAAGTGGTAACGGAGGGAAACGGGCAGATTTTTTACATTCAAATAGCTCTTATTCAGAAACTAGAGGGACTATTGAAAGAAGTAAATTATCAGAATGTAGGAAAGAGTTACACTCCAACAGGGTCAAGTTAAACCTGTGATATTCTTTCAAGTTGTTGTCATGAGATTTTTTATTAAGAAAGGTCATGGTAACGGAGGGAAAATTGTTCAAACAAGTAGAAAGTGCATGATTTTATATAATTTGTCGCTTTTTTCTTCTGAATACTTTAATATTACTTCAAAATGAAAGGAAACTATTTCTATAAAATATGTCAGTCCTTCCAAGCAAATTTTTATCATTTTAAATAAATTTTTTTGAAAAATCATGGACCTTCATCAACAGTTCAAAGATGGAATAACACAAGATATGATGAAATACATCCATTTATTTACATGATTTGCAGGTCTTTGAAATTTGGGAAATAATTTTTGTTCCATGTTTCATACATGGTCTGTTTAAAACATATGGAACTTTCGAACCAAAAATGGTACAGAACAAAGGGCAACAGTTTCATAAACTAGAGTACATATGTATCTGTTGAATATATTTTTATATCAGATGCATTAACTTGAATTTTTGGCCTTGATGTTTACTTCTGCTTGACTGGGCCCAGATAATAACATGGTCTTTATGAAAAACCTGTTAGTCACCAAAAATATCCAAGATGGTGGCAATTTTTCAATACGGATAACTATATATAACTATATATGTATAAATGTCGAAGCATAGGTTTGTTATTTAATTAATTATTTCTATTTTGTGTGAAATTATTCATCAAATCATTTTTGGTGGTTATTTATTACCTTCCATTATATTTATAATATCTACAAATAAATGTCATTAAATAATAACACACAGTAGAAAGAAATCTCATGGACAAATCTTATTGAAACCTGCCTGAAGAAACATTAAATATATGTAGTACCAATGTGCTAAAATATGTTTTTGTTAGAATATATATGTGTTTATTCTAGAAATGGGTGGGACCGTAGCACAACCAGGGCATAATGTGAAACTCAGCATGGGGTTCAGTGTGGGCTGTCTAGTGTTACTAACATTCTAATATTTAATGTAGTTAATGTAGCATGATGTAGTGTCCCAAATGCTATCGAATTAGGTCTGTAAATACACCAGCTAGTAGTTTTAGTATTAGTTATACTAATATTAGTTGTAGTATTAAAGTTCGATAGTCGTACCTGAATTGACAGGATGTACCAGACTGAATGACGGTCGTGGCATTGAAGAAATGCTAATAAAAAATTAAATCACCAAAGCTGCAGATTATTGTTCAGTAACAGTAAACCTGAAAGGACAAACTAAAGAGCAGCTCATGGACTCAGATGAAGGACATTCACAAATGAGAAGAACTGTGCAGAAGCAGTTGTTTTTTTTATTTTTTTTTATGTGATAACATAGAACCAGCTTCTGAACTAAGACAAGCATCAACAGTGCAGTTAAATGATCGGCTGAATGAATGTGCTAAAAATCTTAATGATGGCAAACTTTAGTTGATAGTTCTTAAGCACATCCAGCACTATGAATGGTTCTATTTTAATGGCTCTATTTCTGAAATTAACCTATGTCAGTATATTGCATTTTATTTTAATTTTGCTCATGTTTTTATTTCTACTTCCCAAATGGTTATTGGGATACTTTTGGTTTCAAACTGCAAGAAAATTTAATGAATTTTTGTGCAAAATTAAATATATTTTGGTGTAAAATGTGTTGAATACCTGACATTGCATTACTGTAAATGTATATATTTGCAAATTTGTGATTTATTGAATTAATTTTGATTAAGAACATGATGACTTTTTGTCTTTTAGCTCATACTTATGTGAAATCAGTTGTTTGGTCGGCCATCTTGAAAAATGGCCGCCATGTTGAATATTTCAGGTGGCTAATGGGTTTTTCTAAAAGAGCATGATGTAAGCTAAATATATGAGAAATGTGGTGCTTGTATCACTAACTGAACGATTCTTGTGGTTTGGAGACCTAATCTGCTCCACTAATGGGTTGTTCCTAGTAGACGTCCAAGGGGGAAAGAGTTAAGACTCGGCTCCCTGACCTCACATCACGGACCTGACTGGACTTGGACCAGTTTGATCTGTTCATATTGGAGACAGAACCAACAGGACAGTGGATAGAAGATACACTCTGCATCAGTCCCCTGGAGAATTACGGTAAGAGGCTTGTTTTCTTTACTTTTGGGAAAATCTGAGGACAAAGCGTCACAGGTAAATAGTGTTATAGTTAAACAGTGTGTAAATGAGCTGCTCTGGTGTTCTGTGTGTTCATGTTGGGACCGTTTTGTTATTGTAATAAGTTAATAAGTTTGTTGATGTTGTTGGTAGTGGATGTGAGCAGTGGGTCAGGCTGTTCTGTGTAAACATTGGCTGTGCTTTGTGTTCTGATTGTGAAAACCAAACACAGTGAAGCGCAGGACAGGTGACAGATGAATATAAGATCTTATTTATATTAATTCAAGATATAGTTCTGACCAAAATAACTCGTCTGTTTCTGTCTCTGATCATTTCAGCCCTGGAATTGTCCATTATTATTACTGAACAAATGATAAAAAGTAGCTGTCAACTTGAACTCTGCCACTTCATGACATCATTTTGAGCTTTGGAGTTGTAGACAGACTAATAAACGATTACTCAAACATGTGTGAATAAAACAAAACACAACTCCAGGTCTGTTTTTGAGGAAGTAATAGTATTATAACCAGTGTTGGGAGTAACGCCGTTATAAAAGTAACGAATTCCTGTAATGCATTGCTTTTTGCTGTAATGCAGTAAAGTAAGGCATTACAGGGAAAAAAAAAGTAATATTTTACTCGGTACAAATGTCAGTAACACGCGTTACAATGCATTTTTAACCTGGATCGAAGTGGTGGGTTTTTCTTCATAGAAATTTGCTAAAATCACCGCGATATCAGTAGCGGTGAAACAACGGAGACGCGGCCGCCTAGACCTTCAGTTAACACAGTTAGCGAAAGAACCAACACAGAACTCCACACTGTTTAGACCTGGTTTAGACTGGGTCAGTTCTGGTTTAGACTGGGTCAGTTCTGGTTTAGACCTGGGTCAGTTCTGGTTTAGACCTGGGTCAGTTCTGGTTTAGACCTGTTTAACAGTCGTCCCTCGTTCTATTGCGCTTTCACCTTTTGTGGTCTTGCTGTTTCGCAGATATTTTTTTGTGCAATTTTGCATGCCTTTTGTTTTTACAGTGTATGAACACGTATTGCGTTCCTCCCGCTGCGTCCTGATTGGCTAAGGGACTCCTACTCCTGTACAGTACAGCACAGAATGTGTTCAGCTGCCAAATTTAAATACATGTTCGATCTCTAGCAGTGAGATTCCAAAGTGCTGTATGTTTGTAAGTTTTCTCCCTGACAAAATTCACAAGGTCGATGAAACTTTCTGCACTGACAAAAGCTCCTGCGGTCACACTCAAAAGGCAGAGGAAGATGTAACCATCGCACAAAAAGTTGGGTTTCTGGACACGCTGAAGAAGGTAGAAGTTATGTGCTGTAGCAGAGTTTTATCGGGTCGGGTACCTGCAAATAGTTGCTGAAATCAGGACCGCGAGCCCCCGCAGCAGGGTGTCCATAAAGAGCGATCGGGCGACAGCCGCTCTTACCTCCGTGAGGTGCAGAGCAGAGCCGGTCCTTTCTCCTGCGGTCTCCTTCAAGCCCGTCCCGATAGTGAGTCTTCTTTTAGTCCTAGTTCAGTCCTGATTTAGTCCTCCTCTTCAGTCCTGGAATCAGTCAGAGGTTAGTCCTGTTATAGTCCTGGTTCAGTCCTGGTTTAGTTCTGGTTCAGTCCATATATGGCGCAAAAGTTCAGCATCTTCGCAGTTATTTTGGTGAGAGTAACTTAAAGTAATGTAATGCCTTACATTTTAATTTTCTTCTTAGAATGTGGACCCCCCTCTCCCTCACCTTGTGTGTCCTCTCTGCTGTGCTGCTCAGATGCCCCGGTGGTGACAGCAGCAGGATTCTGGTGGCCCCAGTGGATGGCAGCCACTGGCTCAACATGGAGCTCATCCTGAGACAGCTACACGCCAGAGGTCATGAAATCACTGTGCTTCACTCTGCAAAGAGCTGGTACATCCCTGAGAACTCCACTGTGTACACCTCCATTAACATACGTATCCTGAAGGATAAGGAGGACATGGAGGTCTACAACAGAATACTTATAGATGTCATAGAATGTCGTAAGAAGTCACAGTTCATGAGTTCCTTTTGTCAAAAGTACATTCTCACCCTGATGTTAACAGACCCTGGCTTTCCCCTGGGCACAATCCTCGGACGATACCTCAAGTTACCGATGGTTTTCAATGTTCGCTGGATAAACACCGGAGACAGCCATTTCACGATGGCGCCTTCACCTTCTTCTTATGTTCCGCTGACGGGAACGGAACTTACCGACAAGATGGACTTCATGGACAGAGTGAAAAATGTCTTATTCCAGATATATAGCGAAGTAGAGCTGCAGTTTCTCATCTACCCAGCATATTCCAATCTCATGGCGCGACACTTCCCTCCTGGTTCTGACTTGTTGTCTTTGCAGCTCTCTGCGGACATCTGGTTGGTAAGAGCGGACTTCGTCTTTGAGTTTCCACGTCCGACTATGCCCAACGTGGTCTACATCGGTGGGTTCCAGTGCCAGGAACCCTCTCCCCTCCCAGATGAGTTGGAAAAGTTTGTTGAAAGTTCCGGCGATCACGGAGTCATTGTAATGTCCATAGGAACTTTCGTGTTCGCTTTACCTCAAAAAACAACCGAGGCCATCGTGGCGGCATTTGCAGAACTCCCACAAAAAGTTATATGGAGGTACAGTGGACAACCACCGACCGCTTTGGGTAACAACACTTTACTGGTGAAATGGTTGCCTCAAAAAGATCTCCTCGGACACCCCAAAACTCGCGCGTTCGTAACCCATGGAGGCACCAATGGTATATACGAAGCCATCTACCACGGTGTTCCTGTAGTAGGTTTGCCGTTGCTTTTTGACCAGTTTGATAACGTGATCCGGCTGCAGGCGCGTGGGGCTGCCAGGATAGTTGAAGCAAAATCCATCACCAAGGAGTCTTTCATGGAGGCGGTTAAGGACGTCGTAGAGAATCCATCGTACCTTGAAAATATTCAGCGCCTTTCAAGATTGCATCATGACAAGCCAATGACTCCAATGGACACAGCCTTGTTTTGGATTGAGTACGTGATTAGAAATAAAGGCGTGCCCCATCTTCAGGCGGTGGGCTACAGCTTGCCGTGGTATTCCTACTTTTGTTTAGACGTAGTTGCATTTTTGTTAGCCATCGTAGTTGCCGTGGTTTGGTTTTCTATGTTTTGTTGTAGATTACTCTGCTGCAGGAGATCCAAGAGGAAGTTAAAAGGAGAATGAACACTGCAATTACACTGCATATTTAGGCTGAGTTCTTCTCTAAACAGAAAACACTCTTTTCCACCTTGTGATGTCATGTGGTAATACACGAAGTGCTCCACTGTGTTTTCAAAAATCTCAGCTGAACTAAAGGTAAAAGGTATTTCTTAACTTGAAAACTTACTACTTCATAAGGTGGAAGCGAGCATATTGAGCTTTGGAGATGTAGACAGACTAATAGTAGGGAAGCTGAGAGGGGTCACAACAAACGCAAACGCCACAACAAATACAAATGCGACAACACAACAAAAAGTCACAACACACCAAAAAAGCCACAATGGCTTTTAACGACCACGGGACTCTATTTTCTGACGGACCGATCAAGCGGCAAGTGAAGAAGAAGAACTACAACGTGAAACAAATAATAATAATAAATTACTTTTACTTACTTTTCCAACTTCTCCGTTTTTTTACTTTTCACGTTGTAGTTCTTCTTCTTCACTTGCTGTTTGATCGTTCCATCGGAAAATAGAGTCCCGCGGTCACTTCTGTTGTGGCTTTTTAATGTGTTGTGGCTTTTTGATGTGTTGTGGCGTTTGAATTTGTTGCAGCGTTTGTATTAAAATTTAGTCAATTTCCGTTATGGCTTTTTTTGGTGTGTGGTGGATTTTTGTTGTGTTGTCGCACTTGTATTTGTTGCAGCATTTGCGTTTGTTGTGACCCCTCTCGGCTTCTGTATAATAGTAAAGGATTACTCAAACATGTGTGAATGAAACAAAACACCCATGTGCCTGTGAACTTTGTGTCTGGCTGATATGGTGCCTTGTACAAAGTACTGGTGTTGCCAAAATGGCCTATGCTAGATTTCCTAACACAGCCTAGACTGTTTAACACGTCTCTAGACCAAACTGGGGAAGTATAGGTGTGATGAATTAGATAGAACCCGCAGGACCCAACGCAAGACAGTGTGCCAAGGGACACATTTTAACAGGTCACTGTACGCGGGTGGGATGATAAACTGCAGTCCTGCAAACTAAATGTGAGTGTAAAGTAAAATATACAAATGATTAATGTGTACCTATCATAAAGAATATGTGCTGGATATTTTATTTAGCATTAATAAAAACATTTTAAGCAGCCTAAACTTGTGGACGTGGTCTAATTGTCATGACTGGTGCCCCCCCCCCCTTTCCCCCGTGTGTGTGTGTGTGTGTGTGTGTGTGTGTGTGTGTCTGGGACCTCTAATTCTCCTCACCTGTGAGCAATCAAGATCCTGACTACTTTAGACCTGCTCACCTGCGGGACTCTGCCAGATACAACTTACACACGGTGAACCTCTTGGCTCCTCCATACCAAGTTTTTGCCTCGACATTTTTACTTAGCTGTGTTCTCTGCTCTCCAGTGATCCCTGCCGTCTCCAACCTGAAACCCCAAGTCCAGTCCTGCTCCAGTCCTGCTCCAGTCTGCATCCTACCTCTTGTAAAATAAATTCTCCTTTTAATTTTTTGAATTTGGTCTGCTGTCTAGTTTTTGGGTCCCTCCCATTCCACTCCTGTTTGAGAGAGCTTCGAAGACATGGCAGAAAAAAAAGAGCACCTCTAGTGAATCTCACAGTGCTTAAGAAGCAAGTAAGGAAAAACCTAGCTGAGGCCTTAGGCTTTAGAACCTGCAAGCCTGTTTACTTTGGGAGAGCAAACAAATTAACAGCACCAAATAGACTGCATATGACCCAAGGTACTGGCAATTGATATTGGCCCTGATATTTATTGGAACTGAAGAGCATCATTTTGCTCTCTGTGGCAGTGTTGTGCAGAACATGAGTGGGAATATCAGTGAAAAGCTTAGTAACTACCTCAACCAGCACATCAGTGAGTATATGACTTCAAGTGCTATGTGTGATGTTTGAACAACAGATTCTGAACTCATGGGCACAGCATCACTGCTTGGCACTAACATCATTGTTTACTCCAAAGAAGGTGAAAGTATGCAGTGGCTCACTTGCCCAGCTTCCTTCAATCTACAGAATACTACAGAAACTGGCGTATACCTAGAGTAAAATCAGACAACGTCAGTGTTGTTATTGGAGCTGAGTAAAGGTACAAATGAAAGTAGACACTGATAATGCTATACTGGGACTGGAAGCATGGACTACTAGAAATATGGAATCATCCACATGTCCACATAGTTGCTGACAATAATAACAGTCTACATATAACGTTATGTTTTGTAGAAGCTTCACTGGTAAAATGACATTGAGTGACTTGCGGCACACAGAGTTACTAGCTGATTCTTGAGCCTGTTCGCTTGTAAACATAGCGGCACCACTTTGTTCTTACCTGGGGTGCAGGTACAGCAGTGCTCTTCAAAATAGATTTCTTTCTCTGTCCTGGGCATGAAGGAACATAATCTTTGTCGAATTCCGCATGGCACACATTTAGTTTTTTATCTTTGGCAATTTGGTTTCCACATTGAAGCCTAAGGCAAGAAGCCAAAGTTGCCTCTGAGCAATGTCCTTGACAGGAAAACGGTGAAATGTGTGCGGAGAGTCAGACATTTTTTTTAGATATATTCTTATATAGTTTAAGCAAGTTTATATGCTCCAACTCTCACGTTAGCGCTCTCATGTCACGGCAGTCACCGGCCTGAGCATGTAAACACCAAACACCTGAAGAAAGTGATGGATCCATGCGCGGCTGTCACCTGGCAGCAGCGTGCAGAGATACGAACGGAGAGAAAATGGTGCCAAGCGATTATGAGGCCTGACTTTTTTTGTTGACAAAGGTTTTGTCTTTTGTCTTTTAAACACATACTGTTGACCCCAGCCAACTTTCTGGACTACTTTTGTCAGCACCAAATGTTGCCTCTCCCGTGCTCGAGAGGGTGTGAAGGTAAACCCTGGAAAAGGAATACAAGGGACAGGTGATTTGTCTTTCGCATCTCAGGACTGCAGGGTTTATTCTGCTATAACAAATAATTTCTAATAAACATTTCCATTGCATCTTACTTACAGAACTTACTGATACATGTTTAAAGTTTTACATTTATACATTAATTAATAAGCAAACAAAACTGTACCATTTAAATCTAATTAATTATGTAACTAACTTAGCTGCAACAACTTAACATGGCGACCAGCCCGCAGTGTTGGGGAGTAACAGATTACATGTACTGGGGTTACGTAATCGGAGTACAAATTATGAGTAACTGTATTCAGTTAGTTACTTTGTTGAAATAAATTGATTACACAGCGGTATTTTACTGTTTTCACAATTTGGACTAAACCAGGTCTAAAACAGGACTAAAACAGGATTTAACAGGACTAAACCATGCCGCGTGCACCGTGTCTCCTCCTCCTCTTCTATCAATAATATTTTTAATTTGGTTAAGTAAAGTCTGAGGTTTTTCATTATTTTTTAGCAGACAAAACATCTTATTTTAACATTTCCTCGTCTTTGTTTCTCTACAGCAAATCAAGTAATCCAAAGTATTCAGATTACGTTACTCACGTTAAGTAATTTAATGGAATATGTTACAAACTACATTTTGGGGTATGTAATCTGTAGGGGAATACGTTTTAAAAGTGACCTTCCCAACACTGCCTGCCCGTGACATCAACTGTTACACTGGCACTGCACTTGCACATGAACTGCAACTTTAACATGTACATTCTGTGCTGAAGCTTTACAAAAATGTACAAAGTAAAAGCTTAGGAAAAGGAATACAAGGGACAGATGATTTGTCTTTCGCATCTCAGGACTGCAGGGTTTATTCTGCAGCGCTGTCCCTTGAATTCCTAACTCCTCCTACCAGTGCGCCCCCTAGCGGCACTCCACAAACGATATCATATTTCCAAAAAAAAATAGTGGGTGTCTGTTTTTTTTATTACTGACATTAACATATAAAACTCATAACTTCATTTAAGCTGTTTTAGCCCTTTTAACTCATTACTATGAGCCTTATCCAAACCCGGCCAGGATCTCGGCTCACTGGACGCTGTCGGCGGTAAGTCAGTGTGGATGCGCGACACTGGTGACAGGGATGCCATACAGATTCATGTCAAACAACCCGAACTATCCCTTTAAAAAACAAACCTAAATATTGTAATTCTCTGTCTCTGTCTCTTAAGATTCTGTGTGTATAAATGTTCAGCTGTATACACTGAATGGATATTTGGCACATCTTAAGATGGGGTAAGTCAACTTCTAGGTAAATTTGTGTGAAAATTAAAAAAAAAAACTCCAGATTTTTTATATGTTGAAGTAGATGTATAGGGCTACATTTTTTCTGTTGGTGTCATTGAGGTTGGGCATGTCCCTTACTGTCAATTTCAAGGTCAAAATATAGGTCAAAAGGTAATTCATCTCAAAAGTACTCAAGTGCAAATGATTGGATTCCTTATTATGTCCCCTTTCCAGAGATACCTTGATTTTTTGAGCACTAGTTGCTGAGTAAATGCAATTTGAAATTTGGCGACCATGTAAAAAAGTGAAAAAATGAAATTGCGATATCTCGGAAACCATTGTGGAAGCTTTACTGGCTGTTTCCTGTTTCAATCTGTTGCCTGGTGTTTGTCATGTTCTTCTATCTCAGGTCCACTGTCATCTAAATCCTTCTCTAAATTAGTATCAGGTTCATTTCCTGACCCTAAAGCAAAAAGAAAATAAAATGCTGCTGAATGTTAACAGTAAACCACAGTAAATGAACAGGTTCACTGCAAAACCTCAATCTTATCAAGAATACTTCTCTTATTTCAAATCAAAATGTCTTATTTTCAATCAAAACAAATCTCTTTACACTTCATCATACCTTGTCGCAGAAATGGGATTAAAAGTTTAAACACAGAGTGAACTCACAGAGTACTTTGATTGAAAGTACATTTACTGTCTACAAAGTTAAAGAAATATGAACTATCCTACCAAAAGACTCAAAGAGAAGAGCTAATGCTTCATTTGTGATCAGCTGAGGCCTCTTTTTCATGTGGTCCATCATCTTTGTATGTAGAGGCAAAAATGCGTAAGTCAAAGAGATGACTTTAGACAGACAGTGATTTTAGACTCTTACAAGCGTTCTGAGAGACTGAGGACGAAGGCAGTAAGACAGGGTGATGCAGCAGGTAGGAGAGTAAAGTTACACAGATATCTCAATTTGGCCAAACAATGACTTAGGCAATTATGCTATAAGGCTAACAATATAGCACTTGTTAAGATGAAGAAGAACAGCAGTTTTTATTTCTGTAAATGAACTAAAATGTATATACTGTACCTGAAAAATGTCTGACCGTGTCTTCCATATGCTACCATAGATTAGTGCTGCCACAGACCTCTTCATGTGTCATGCCATACAATTCCCTCTTTTCCCTGTCTTTCTTCTGTTCTCAACTACCCCAGCTACTACCAACAGGTTCTTTGGAGACTACATACTACTACTAATCCGTCACCACTTTCCCCACTCTTCAGATTTTGAATCTGGAAAGGTTGTGTAAGAAACACTGTAGCCAATATGAGGTGTGTGTGTTTGCGTGTTTGTGAGAAATTCTGCTACAGGTAATGGGGAACTCCAGGGCCATGACCAGGTAATACTAGAGCATAGTATAGCACCTGCCTTTTTTGCTCTGGGATTTTGGAAACGAGGCTCCGGTGCCATCTAGATAGAGGCTCAGGGGCACACCTTCCCGTAGGTGTGCCACTAACATGCCTAAGCTGGTGTCTGTACAAGTGTACAACAAATGGGTCCACCTGAAAAATCTGGATATGACCTGGGACATGTAAGTAATTGGTGTCACATTCTTTAATAATGTTCTGTGTCAAAAGAACTTCCAAGGCAAATTTTGACCTGTAGTATGTAGCTATTTCTTTGGCAACTACTACACCCAATAAAAGTCAAGAAAGTGCTTTGGCTGAGTTTTAATGAATTTTATGGGTAAATTATTTACTCACCCTGCTTCACTAATCTAAAAGTGACTACTTCCAGTAATGTGGTGACCATTTGGAGATGGTCCCTGTCTCTGTAGCCACAGAACAAAGGTTAAAGCTTCAAGACACAACGGATTCCGGCACTCCAAAACAGTAGAAAAAGTTAACACATCGCACGAGGAAAAATATAATTAAAAGGCCTTTATTTGAATGGCCAAAGCCAACATGTTTCGACCTCAACTGGTCTTCATCAGGGCTTAATTAAGAACAAAGATGGACTGGCCATCCCTTCATCCTCCCATCAACCCTCGCATAAACGCAGAACACGGCGAGGCAGACGAAGAAAGACGACCAGTGACACGAAGGAGAACCGGCCTGAGACACAGGACTCAGAGACATTATCCGCGGTAATTAACCTTTCTGATTTCAATTTATCTAAGGGCCTTACTTTTGTCCCTACCAATGGTGTTAATGAATTTCAGACTAAGGTTGATTTATTCTGCTTTTATAGGAACTTACATCTTAAGGCTTGGTATTATAATACTAATAACAACCAGGCTATGTCTAACGGGTCTGTTACCTCTATGGGGAATGGTATTATGTCAACAAAGTTTAAACCTAAATCGAGATTTTCACCGACTGTATCTAATCCGACACTACTTACTTTTACGAGGAAAATTGATTATGAGGTAAACAAATTAATACAGAGTAATCCATTCCTTCCTAGGAATAATCTATCTCACAAGGAGCGCAAATCCCTAAATGAACTTTCTGATAACACAGATATAATAATTCGTCCAGCAGATAAGGGTGGTGCTGTAGTAGTCTTATCTAAAGCTAAATATGTGCAGGAGGCTCATCGACAGCTCAACACGAGATATTATGAAAGACTCTTTACCAATCCTTTGTTAGTTATGAAAAAACTATTTGATATATACTCTTAAAGGAAGCATGGGACATGAGAATTATTAATGACAACGAATTTGTTTTTTTAACAGTTGAACACCCGGTTCTGGCAGCCTTCTATCTGTTACCTAAGGTCCACAAGGGGCCCAAGGACAATCCCCCTGGACGTCCAATTATATCTGGTAATGGCACTCACTGAGCCAGATACCAAATATATTGACTACTACATAAAACCTTTGGTAAGAACACTTCCATCTTTCATTGAGGACACTACAGATGTACTGAACAGGATTGGTTCTTTGCTGAACATTAAAGACCAGTTTCTTGTGACAATGGATGTTGAAAGTTTGTACACTAATATTGAACATCAAGAGGGGTTATCTGCTCTAAAATATTTTCTTATTGAGAGTGACATCCCCAAATCTTCTTGTGATTTTTTGTTAAAGCTTACAGAATGGGTTATTCATAATAATATTTTTATTTTTATGGATGAGCTTTATATTCAAAAGATTGGGGTTCCAATGGGTTCTTGTTTTTCACCAAACTATGCTTGTTTATATTTGGGTCTTTGGGAGAAGAACTTTGTTAATCCATTTTTCCATTGTATCACTTGGTATGGTCGCTATATTGACGATATTTTGTTGTTATTTAATGGTACTTTACAAGAACTATTGGATTTGTACAAATATTTAAACTCTATAAACCCCAATATTAAATTATTAATGGAATATTCACAAAACAGTATAAACTTTTTAGATCTTACCATATTTAAGGGGGAAGGGGACCGTTTGCACACTACATTACATAGGAAAGAAACCTCACGTAATACTATCCTTAGAGCAGATTCATTTCATCCTCAACACCTTAAGCGCAACATCCCTTTTGGGCAATTCCAACGTCTACGTCGCATTTGTAATCGGGAAGAGGATTTTGTAGAGCAGGCAGAGGCTATGTCTAATCGGTTCTTAGATAGGGCCTATCAGCCTACAGTGGTCAGAAAGGCTTGTGACAGGGCTCGATCTCTTGATCGGGGCACTTTACTCACTAAAAACAATACGGCTAGATCTAAAGAGCTATCTCGGCCTATGTTTGTTACCACTTACAGTACTAGTGCTGAACAAATCAAAAAGATTGTTAAAGACAATTGGTCTATACTTTTAAGTGACCCTGTATTAAGCAAAGTGTTTCCTGAACCTCCTTTATTTTCTTTTAAACATGCTCCAAATCTTCGAGACAGATTAATGAATTCTTCTCTTCCTCCAGAAAACAAAAGTACATGGCTACAAAAACCCATGGGCACATTTAAGTGTTTGAATTGTCCTCATTGTCCAAATGTCTTTCAAACAAAAACGTTCATGGATGTACACAATAGTAGATCATTCACACAAAATTATTTCATTAATTGCAATACTACTCATGTGGTATATCGTCTGTCTTGCCCTTGTCCAGAAGGCTTTTTCTATGTTGGCCGCACTAAAAGGCGTATGCGAGATCGTTTAGCTGAGCACAAATACGCAATCAGGGTTAAAAATCAAGATTACCCAATGGCTCGCCATTTTTTGTGAGAATCATAATAGCAATGACACTCTGCTTCGTATTGAGGGTATTGAACATGTGAAACCACTGGCAAGAGGTGGAGACAGACTTCAAAAATTAAATCAAAGAGAAGCTTTCTGGATTCATAAACTGAGAGCATGTGAACATCCAGGTTTAAATGAGGACTTTGATTTGTCCTGTTTTTATAATTGTTCTTTTATAATTGTTTTTATAATATGTGTGTGTGTATATATATATATATATATATATATATATATATATATATATATATATATATTTTTTTTTTTTTTTGCCTGTACCATGTCCTGTCTTTGTGCACCTGTTTTGTCTGCCTCTGATTTACTCCAGCCTTGTTATTGGTTGATGTGTTCTATTTGAAGGCCACACCCAGGCTTTGTTCTTAATTAAGCCCTGATGAAGACCAGTTGAGGTCAAAACATGTTGGTTTTGGCCATTCAAATAAAGGCCTTTTATTTATATTTTTCCTCGTGCGATGTGTTAACTTTTTCTACTGTTTTGGAGTGCCTGGAATCCGTTGTGTCTTGAGTCTTGATCCTTTTTTCCAAGAGCACCCTCTACTTGCTCCTACTGATTGGAACACCTGCAGCAAACAGCCACATTTTTGTTCTTTCTGCAAAGGTTAAAGCTTACTGAGTAGAGTTTTTGAATGTAAATGGAGTTACTATTGTTGTTATCATTTTATTAGATGGACATTAACAAGTTGCACTTTCGTTAACCTAGGTCAAGTTATTTAGGCAAAATGCTTGTTTGGGTTTTAATGTGAGAAAGTTAAATCCCGAATTTCAAGCAAACGTCAAATGTTGAGCCAACTTTATTAGGCTATGTACAGTGACTTTTGTGGGTACAGCAGACTTGGGGAGGACATTAATATTTAGCTGATAACAATTAAATAACACCACTTTGTATGCAAACTACACTGCAACTGAGTATTTATTTTATTGACATATTAAATGCATATACACAGAGTCTTTAAACGTTGTACAGAGTCAAATCAGAGAGACCTAGACCCACGTAGTTTATTCATATTTGTAGTGTTACTGTATTTGACTAGCCTGATTCATCAGCTGGTTTCACTTCGTAGAAACCATCTGACCTTGCAGTGTTAGAATTCATTCACTCGACGTAGGCGGGTACTTTTTATCATTTAACCAATCGCTGCTATTTGGTAGTCAGGTATGTAACTGGTATATTAAGCTTTTCCCAAATCCCGTCGGAAGAAGAACAATAACGTCTCTCCCCTTTATAAAATTCACCAAACATTCTCTTTATTCCAGCTTTAAATCCTCGATCTCGAGAATCGTTGACAAAACAGGATTAATTGGATATAATTCAAAACTACTTAATTACACTTTTGACACATGATGATTTTAGATTTTATTGGTTAACCACTGCTTGCCTTGATTGCTCTGACAACACACCACTGATACACTATTATCTAACTGCTAACACACCAATATAATATGCAATATGATGTAGTTCATACAAGAGGAAGGACACTCTTTGGAGATAGAAGCATAGCTTTCCCCCAAAACACTAAACACACTTCTCATGCCCGTCCTCTACAGACAGTTGCACTCCACAACCCCCACAGTTGTGCTCCATAGTGCAAAGTCTCGTGAGAGTGTGAACATGGAAGTGCTGTGCCACTCAGACAATGTGTGATGTTGTGATTAGACTGGTGCAGAGTAGCGCTTGTACAGAGCCTAACACACTGCTGCCCTGCTCAGGGATACAAGGCTTTGGGTTTGGTCAGCCCCAAGTCTCTATGGTGTGTGAGCTCTACAAGAGCAATACTCCAGAAACAACTGAGCACACATGTGCCAACCGGCAAAGGGCGGTGGCTTCACCTGCACCAGGTTTCACTGCTGCCTCCCTGAGCCTGTGTCATACAAGCTACATAGCTATATATATATATATATATATATATATATATATATCAGGAAAACCAGATTAATTTGTTTACTTACACCACAGGTGTGTCATCAGTCACCTCACTGGTGGAGAGTCTTAAATAATTATCCACATCACCTGACCTCCAGTGGGTCAGTTTGTGTACATGTGGAATATATAACTGGGTGAAGAGAGAGTCTTGATACAGTAGAGAATACAACTTTGTGTTTGTGTTGTTTTTGAGGTTGCAACAGCATTATAACATAAAGCTCACAGTGTCAGTTTTGAGTGATACAGAACTTTTAATACCTATCAGAAATAAACCAATACGGGTGTTGTAATAATATGACACTGATATGACACAAACTCCAATTCTTGATGTTACTTGACCCACAGCCCCACAAATCCCTGCTATTCTGCAAAACAAAGCAGTTGTCAAGCTCCAGGAGTGTATTAAAACCCAGAACCATTGAAACAGACTGGCATTGTTTTCTCTGATGTCTGACTTTTTTTTTTTTTTTCCATAAATCAGCCCGTGACATTTAAAGGGAAGTGGGGAGAGTGATAAGACCTCCTCCCTCTGGAACCAAGTGCAAAAATACAGCCCCGCACCCATTGTCTCCAAGTCATTCTTCCACCAAACAATTTTGATTGTGCCAGATGCCTTTCCTCCCTGATGCCTGCTCTAGGTTCAGCCTGGGTAAACAGCAAAGGCTTTAAAAGGCCCATATGACGCTGTTCTGATTTATGTTCTAATGCAGTTTCCTCATCACAAACAGACCTGGAGCTGTGCTTTGTTTTATTCACACATGTTTAACACATACACACTGCAGATTTAGGCAGAGTTCTTCTCTCAGACGGAAAACACTCTGTTCTAAGTTGTGATGTCATGAGGTAATACAGGAAATGCTCCACTGTTTTTAAACTCCATACAAATTCATTAGAATCCTTTGGATCATTTCAGCTCTGGAATTATCATTATTATTACTGAACAAATAGCAAAAAGTAGCTGTCAACTTGAAATCTACCACTTCATGACATCATTTTGAGCTTTGAAGCTGCAGACAGACTAATAAATTATTACTCACACGTGTGAATGAAACAAAACACAACTCCAGGTCTGATTTTGAGGAGGGAACAACATTCTAACATGACTTAAAGTTCACAAGAGTCCATTTTGTGTCATGTAGGACCTTTAAGTTGTGAATACCATGTTCTCTGACTTCACTGTGAACTTAGCCCGAGTGTTACCACAGTGGACTTTACTCATAGATTATAGACCATGTGAAAATAGTGACAACTTCATTCACAGAAAAAGGTTGAGACGTGGAGACTACAGCGGTGGATCGGAGGAAAAAATCACCAGGTAAGAAACTAAAATTTGAATGTGGTCCAGTCTATGGAGAGACAGTTTTGTATCAAAGGTGGTAAGAAACTATTTACATTTACTTTAATTTTGCGTACTTATAACAATTCTGTATTTAAGGGCAATTTCAGAAAATACTTTTACATAGTACACTATTTTCTGATCTATGTTATAATGTTTCCTCAAAAAAAAAAAAAAAAAAAAATCTCTACTAAAGAAAGGTACAAGGTAGGGTAGGTTAAGAATATAAAAGGTTCTGTTTGGTGAAAGGCTGGGTTGTGTTTCAATATTTAGCTTTATTATACTTTTTTATTTAATTTTTTTATGTATTTAATTTTGAAAATTCCAGATACATTGCATATATTCCATTACATAATTACTCAAATAGTATGGTAAAAATTTGATGGTCTATTTCTTACTTTTCAACTTGAGTGATTTTATGTTTAGGTAATTTTAGCCTGGAGTTACATTTTCATTTTTAAGTTTTTTTTTTTTTTTTTTTTTTATCTTTTTTTTTTTTTATTATTATTATTTTTTAGAAATCTGCAGGGTTTGTGTGTTAAACATGTGGAACAAAACACATCTCCAGATCTGTTTGTGACGAGGAAACAACATTGTAACACAGATCAAACAGAAAATAGCATCACATGGGCCCTTTAAGATTCAATTTTATTTTTTTGCATCATGAATTGAACCAAGGAGCTAATTCATTGCATCCGTCACCATTTTTATGATTATCCCGCTGAATGCATTACAGTCTGTTGTGATCTTTTGTTATGTCACACTGCTGATGGTACTCTTGGCCTACTCCATGGGCCGTCTTTGTGTAATCAGGGTAACGTGACATAGGATCACTGGATAATGAGTAATTAGAGGAGTAGTAGAACTTGCCTGACCCCAATCTCCATGAACTCAACCATGGACAGAGGTCAGGGCCTAGTTAATCAATGCTCTGGGGTTATCGAAATGTTGCCAAAAAACCCCCCTAATCAAGCCAGCAAAGGAATTTTTTCAAGTGCTAAATAAGAGAAAAGTTATCTGTTACGTAAGGGCTTGTTTAGAGTAAGTAACTGTAGTGTTGTCACGATACTAAAATTTAGACTGTAGACTCTGATTGATTCTGATACCACAACAATGATGAAAAGCAGTAAGAAAAAAGTTACATACTGTGATTTTAATGGTCCTATATTACACAAAATTGATTCTTGTGAGCTTTAAGTCATGTTATAATGCTGTTACCTCCTCGAAAACAGACCTGGAGTCATGTTTTGTTTCATTCACACATTTGAGAAACTCTTTATTATTAGTCTGTGTACATTTCCACAGCTAAAAATGCTCTGTTCCAACTTGTGATGTTATCTGAAAGGTTATCTGTTACATAAAAGTTGTTGTTACGATATTAAAATTTCAAACTGGATTTCGATTCTAAGAGTAGTCAAGAATACTCAAAACTGATGCTACAATGACGGTAAAAATGCTAGACAATAGAAATTCAGTATTAAATCGTAGCCCCATATCACCACGTGACCTTATCTTGTGCTCTTATACTCGTTCTGATGCAGCTCAACATTATACTAAGTAATTTAATCTAGTCACAGCAATAACAAGAACAGTTACATACTGTGACTTTAATGGTCCTGTGATGTAAAATGGACTCTTGTGAGCTTTAAGTCATGTTATAATGTTGTTACCACCTCAAAAACAGACCTGAAGTTGTGTTTTGTTTCATTCACATGTCTGAGTAACACTTTATTATTAGTCTGTCTACATCTCCACAGCTCAAAATGCTCTGTTCCACCTTGTGATGTCATCTGAAAGGTTATTTCGATACTAGGAATACACGTAAACTTAAAGCAAGCATGTCCAAACTATGCGGCCCTCAGACAAATTTTTCTTGGCCCCCAGGCTTCCAGGTGAATTGGCCCAAATTACCTTGCATCAATAAAAAAAATAGCTTTTTACTGTAAGTTTTTTTTTTTTAAATCTACGTTGATAAAGTGAGTATTTAATATTTTGTGTGTGGTTTTAAGGATCTCGCGTGAAAAAAGACTGATGGCTCATTCTAACTTGTTAAACATGCACTTATTTCAATAATTCACTGTGATGAGCATCAGTCTTTGGCCCTCGATCAGCCCTCTGCTTCGTCTGTGTGGCCCTTAATGAAAAAACACCCCTGACTTAAAAGTTGAACAGAGTGGTAGCATTGTTATTTTTCAAACTCCATTTTGATACTAGGAAAAGACTCAATATTGATTGTGGTACCACAATGATCAAACAAAACAAAAAAAAACAAAAAAACTCTTTATTTACACAATAGAGTGTCATTATCAACATTAAATTGTACTTTTCTGAATATTACCACATGCTGTTACAGCTGTGTAATGGTCAGTGGTGCAGTAGGTTCATGTTGGTCCATGTGTGTTTACTAGTCTATGTGCTCTTCTACTTGTTCTGATACAACTCAACATCATTTTAAAGACATTCAGGAAAGACTCATTTATGTGCAGTCAGTGTGACTTTATAGTATTGATACTTAGTCAAATAAGTGACCAGTTTCAGTGTTAGTCAATTAGTATCAGATGTTTGATACTTTTCACAAATACACAATACTCTATAGGAATGGTCAAAAGTCAAAATGGCTTCTATAACAGGATGCCCATGAATGTAATTTGATAAAATATCAAACAAATTGGACAATTTAGTTTCAAATGTGTTAAATTATTAAAAAAAAAAAATAATAATAATAATAATCTGTATTGTTCAGAAAAGTGATGCTGAAAATAAAATTGAATTGAAAATCATAATAGACCAATACATGAATGTGTAATCCCTGAGTCTTCCAGGTTGAATCTATAGCAAAGGAACATTCAGTTAAGTCACAAATTTGCTATCAATATGTGGGAAAAGTGGATTCTTTTTGTTTGTTTTTTTGTAGGACGATCAGAACGGTTGGCTGTGGTACACACAAGCCTGAAATGATTTGACTGACCAACCAGACAACAGAAGGTCAATACTAAAACTATTATTGATCGGTGTCAGTTTTTTGATACTTTTGAGTACGGTATAAATGCAGTCCTGTATCTTTCACTGTGGGAGCATCTAATAATACAACATCTGCTCTTCTTAGAATGTGGACCCTCCTCTTCTTCACCTCGGTCGTACTTTGAGCTGTATTCTGTTTCACTTAAAAAAATAAACACACAAACCCTGCATATTTGAGTTCTTAGTTCTTAGGTTGAGTTCTTCTCTCAAACTAAAAACACTCTTTTTCACCTTGTGATGTCATGTGGTGATACAGGAAGTGCTCCACATAATAAAGGATTACGTGTGTGAATGAAACAAAAAACAAGTCCAGGTAAGTTTGTTGAGATGACTATGATACTTAAAGCTCACAAGTGTTTGTATAACATAGGACCTTTACGTCCAAAATAAATCCAAGTGGAAGCATCTAATACCTTATTATCTTATTCTCTTCCTAGAATGTGGACCCCCCTCTCCCTCACCTTGTGTGTCCTCTCTGCTGTGCTGCTCAGATGCCCCGGTGGTGACAGCAGCAGGATTCTGGTGACCCCAGTGGATGGCAGCCACTGGCTCAACATGGAGCTCATCCTGAGACAGCTACACGCCAGAGGTCATGAAATCACTGTGCTTCGCTCTGCAAAGAGCTGGTACATCCCCGAAAACTCCACTGTGTACACCTCCATTAACATACGTATGCTGGAGGACGAGGAGGACATGGAGGTCTACAACAGAATGCTTATAGATGTCATGGAATGTCGTAAGAAGTCACAGTTCATGAGTTCCTTTTGTCAAAAGTACATTCTCACCCAACTGTTGAGTAAAGGTCACAGGATTATTGCCGAATCCACTGCAATTCTTCTGGATGATCCTGTGTTTATGAAAAAGATGTATGATGCTCAGTTTGACCTGATGTTAACAGACCCTGGCTTCCCCCTGGGCACAATCCTCGGACGATACCTCAAGTTACCGATGGTTTTCAATGTTCGTTGGATAAACACCGGAGACAGCCATTTCACAATGGCGCCTTCACCTTCTTCTTATGTTCCGCTGACGGGAACGGAACTTACCGACAAGATGGACTTCATGGACAGAGTGAAAAATGTCTTATTCCAGATATATAGCGAAGTAGAGCTGCAGTTTCTCATCTACCCAGCATATTCCAATCTCATGGCGCGACACTTCCCTCCTGGTTCTGACTTGTTGTCTTTGCAGCTCTCTGCGGACATCTGGTTGGTAAGAGCGGACTTCGTCTTTGAGTTCCCACGTCCGACTATGCCCAACGTAGTCTACATCGGTGGGTTCCAGTGCCAGGAACCCTCTCCCCTCCCAGATGAGTTGGAAAAGTTTGTTGAAAGTTCCGGCGATCACGGAGTCATTGTAATGTCCATAGGAACTTTTGTGTTCGCTTTACCTCGAAAAACAACCGAGGCCATCGCGGCGGCGTTTGCGGAACTCCCACAAAAAGTTATATGGCGGTACAGTGGACAACCACCGACCGCTTTGGGTAACAACACTTTACTGGTGAAATGGCTGCCTCAAAAAGATCTCCTCGGACACCCCAAAACTCGTGCGTTCGTAGCTCACGGAGGCACCAATGGTATGTACGAAGCCATCTACCACGGCGTTCCTGTAGTAGGTTTGCCGTTGCTTTTTGACCAGTTTGATAACGTGATCCGGCTGCAGGCACGTGGGGCTGCCAGGATAGTGGAGGCAAAATCCATCACCAAGGAGTCCTTCCTGGAGGCGGTTAAGGACGTCGTAGAGAATCCGTCGTACCGTGAAAATATTCAGCGTCTTTCAAGATTGCATCGTGACAAGCCAATGACGCCAATGGACACAGCCTTGTTTTGGATTGAGTACGTGATTAGAAACAAAGGGGCACCCCATCTTCAGGCGGTGGGCTACAGCTTGCCGTGGTATTCCTACTTTTGTTTAGACGTAGCTGCGTTTTTGTTAGCCATTGTAGTTGCCGTGGTTTGGTTTTCTATGTTTTGTTGTAGATTACTCTGCTGCAGGAGATCCAAGAGGAAGTTAAAAGGAGAATGAACAAAACAAGAATTGGTATTCTATGTTCTGTTGTAGTTTCAAATTCAAATGGTGAAATTTTACAACATTGTGTTAGGTGGTGAATAAAGCACTATCTCTTTATCTGTCTGACACTGGTTTATATTTACCTTGAAGGTTCTTTTTGACAGACCAGTGTGTTTTTTACTCATGCCTTTACTTGGATATAGATTTGGAATTCCACATGAATATCTGATGTATATTTACCTAGATATCTATCTATTAGGGATGCACCAATACAATACTGGTATTGGATAACGGATAATCGGATAACCAATAGAAAAAAGTATCAACATCAGTATCGGAACAGAAAAACTGGATTAGTGCAGTCTATTTGTTTATCTAGCTATATCATTGGCTACTCGTCTATTTGTGAGCTAGTCTGGAGGGTATGTTTATCAAATATAAAAGTGGGTGGATCTATTTTTTATTGATCATAATGTTAAGGTCCTCTGAGAAACAGAAAATGCACTGTTATCATGCTAGTTACTCCACTCGAGCCTCTGAAAGTTGTGAAAAGTACTTATGAACTCATTGTGATGAAGAATTAGGATGCTACAAATGCAATATGAATAAGAGGAATATCTTTGAACCACTGCAAACAATTTAAAATGAACCAGTTCTGTTTTTACGACAGAAAAAATTAAAGGGCCTATATTACACTACTGAGTTGTGTTTTGTTTCATTCAAGCAAGTGCTGCATATTTAGCCTGGAGTTCTTCTCTAAACAGAAAACACTGTTCCACCTTGTGATGCCATGTGGTAATACAGGAAGTGCTCCACTGTGTTTTCAAAAATCTCAACTGAAAATAAGGTAAAAGGTAGTTGTCAACTTTAAAACTACCACTTCATGACATCACAAAGTGGAAGTAAGCATATTACAGTATGTGACCATTGTTCTCTGAGTGAAGAGACTATCTCTTCATCCAGTTACATATTCCATATGTACAGGAACTGACCCACAAGAGGTCAGATGACTTGAATAATTATTTAAGACACACCATCAGTGAGGTGGCTGATGACACTATAAAGGCACCTGTGTGCCTCACTCACTGATTCAATTTTGAGGCAACGGATCCCCAAGTGGAATCAAGCTGGAGAGTCTCGTTCACTCAGAGAACAATGGTTACATACTGTAACCATGACATTCTCTATCGTATTGAGATTATCTCTCCACCCAGTTACATATTTCATATGTACAAACCTCTGCAAGACACACCACAAGGGGTTTGAACCGGATGTAATTCAAATGAGATGTTACCACCATAAAGTGCTCAAACAAAAAACGCCCATGTCCCTGTAAACTATGTACAAGGCACACGTATCAGCCAGATGCAAAGTACTGATGTGGCCAGCCCTGGTGCCAGACAGCCTAGAGGGAATAACTACCCATCACTGACATGCAACAAGCACACGTTCACCAAAGGATGTGCTTGTTGTCACATTAAGCTGGTAAAAGCGGCCAAACGTGGAAGAGGCTGACCAAGTGACAGCAGAGCAGACCTCGTCCAGTGATGCCACAAAGCCCATGAAGTCGCCATTCCACTGAAGAATGACATTCATCAGAAAATGGAGGCTCATGCACACGTGCTTGGTGGATTGCAACAAAAAACCAATGTGACAACCTAGCTTAACCCTCTGAGACCCAGGCATTCATTCCCTGAATGAAAAATGTTTTAACCCTCTTTAACATGTTGTCATTAAGCCTCTAATGCAGAAAATCACTTGTTTTATGTTTTTTGTTTTCTTGAGGAATCTGTGGAATGCTGCAAAATTACAACAGTGGTCTTTAGTGGTTACTGATATTACAACTTCACATTTAATAAAAGCCAACTTTGTATTAGTTATTACTCACTCAATAAAATCAAAACATATTTTAAAATTAATGAACTTAATTGAATAATAAAAAATAAAAAAAACTTTTTTTATACAGAACAACCCTAAGTGAACATGAGAATGTTTTTGAACTAAATGTTTTGTTTTGAACTCAAAACTTTTAATACAACAATCCAGTATATAAACAAGAACATTAAATAATGTGTTGCAGGACTCTTCTCTTTATCATGTCACTCACCAAATATGAAACTGAAGAAAGCAGTTCACAAGTCTTCCGTGAAGCAGAAATGGACATCGCACTTCATGCAAAAGGTGGATGTGTATTCGCTCTTACAGTACCTGCACCTGCATCTTTATGAACAAAGTGTTCAGTGCGGTCCATTCGGACATCAGGAGGGAGTGTTGTACACCATCTTTTAAACATTTTGTGGTGATCTTTCCTCACCCATTGAAGGTCTACTGCTCTTTATAGTGTTAGTTCCTTCACAGGGCTCTGCAAGGTCCTGCAGTCACACTTGTATTGCAGCCAAGCATTTACCAAGGCAATGATGATGGTGTGCCAAAAGATGCACATGTACCACCATTTGGACTTCATGTGGAACTTGTACTTGGCTGTGAAGGAATCCAGCAATTTCATGCCACCCATCAATTTATTGTATGTCTTCACAATCATGGTCTTCTTACTTCAGTGAAGGACTTGGTGGATTTGTTCCACAGTGCAGTCTTGTTAACTGGGGTGGGACCATCAAAAGTGGAGAGAAGTGATCGACCGGTTGTCGAGCAGTTTAACAAGCAGAGGCACAGAGGTAAAAAAGTTGTCTGCATACACTTTGTAGTTTTGCCCTGTAGGTAGTGTTGATGCGAGCTTCATGACCATATCTCCTGATATGCCAAGCTCAGACCTAGCAGGCTTAGCCCACACACCCCGCAGAGTATGCTGGAGATTCCTGTTCTTGTCCAGATCTTGAAGTGCTAGGAAAGGGGTTTCCCACGCATATACTGCCTGATGCCACTGAACCTTCCCTTGAAAGGAATCATCATTTCATCAATGGATTTATGCTCCTCTGGCACTGTCTTTGTAGGCACTTCTCCCTGACTCTCCTTGACTCTAACCATGGCTTAATCTTCCAAAGTTTGCCTTGCTTCTGCTCATCTGTAACACTGAGGTTGTCCACAAAGTGGATGGACGAAAGCAAAGTACTGGAAATGGTTACGAGGCATCACATCAGCTATAGGGCCATAAAGTTTGTCAGTTTCCCAGTTAACCCTGACGCCAGGCATTTGTGCTATACCCGTGTGCAAGTACATGCCTATCATTTGTTCTAAATCATTCTCCCCTCTTTCTGTAGACTGTATTCTTTGCTCTTGACCATCACATTGTAAAGCATCTCTTGGGAGACAAATCTCTGGAAGTACTGCAGTGGGGTTTGTAGTTCACAGTTGGAGGAGGATGCAAAATCAACAGCTGTGAAAGTTGTTTCATGGTTTATAAACTCCTTTTTTAAGCCAGCGAAGCTCTCTGCCCTCTGAATTCTTCCTGTAGTGCTGTACAAGGCACATCCTCTCTGTCACTGCTGAGACTTTCTCTTTGTCTGTTTTAAGAGAGAAGACAGCAGTAAACTGATCATGAAAAAGAGACAGACAGGATACCAAAGAGCTGGTCTGTGGTCCTATGCCCCCTTGTCCAAGTCAGGTAGATATCCAGCTGGACTGACCACAAAAGCGACCACCTACATTCATCACCTTGCACAGAGAAGAGGCATCTGAGCTCCAAAACCATATCCATGCACCAGCTAGCAACAACTCTACAGAGAAATACTGGATTTGGGTGCAAAACAACACCAGACCCCTAAGACAGAAACCTACAATGTTCTGTCGCACTAAGAGCATGGAACTCACCACCCACTAGCAGAAACCTTCCTCATTGGGCATTCATCTGTGGGAACCTGTGTGTGCTCTGAATCAGCTACAAGTCTCTTAATAGTACCATAATCATGCTTAAGTTTTCATGAAATAACAAAGGTTTTCATACCTTTTCCAAGGTATTCAACTATTTCAAGCTTTTCAGCACTAGAGAGACCCTTTTTCTTTCCCACATTGCTTAAAAATGGTGGTTTACTTAATAATGTGGAATGTCCTTCTTAAGTACTTTTTCCTTCAATTTGATTTACCTGGCAAACTCATTGGCACACGTGTGATTTCACTAACCCAAAGAGCCAGAGACACAATACCATCCATGAGTTTCACTGGAAAACATTTTACCTTTATGACACTGAAACACAGTTTGCATAATAATTTGGAATGTGATGTACAGACAGTTGCACTCCACAACCTTCACGGTTTGCTCCATAGTGAAAAGTCTCACAAGAGTGCGAATGCGGAAGCGCCGCTCCACTCGGCCATTATGTGATGTTGTGATTAGACTGTCATGGAGTAGCACTTATATGGAGCGTAACACTGCGGCTGTCCTGCTCAGAGATAGAAGGCTTTGGGTTTGGTCAGCCCCAAGTCTCTATGAGTGAGCTCTGCAACTGAGCACACATGTGCCGACAGGCAAAGGGCAGCTTCCCCTGCACCAGGTTTCACTGCTTCCTCTCTGTGACTGTGACGCATGGACCCCGAACATGGAGCTATAGGTCAAGAAAACCAGTACATTTAAAACCGGTAAGTTAAGTTTACTTAAACCACAGCCGTACAGAAGACAGATGCCTCGAGAGGAATATCCTTCTAAGTGGCAAGTAACACTGTCTTCTCAACTTCCAATCTTCTGTCTCACTCGTCAACCTGCTCACTGTGGAATCAAAATTGAATCAATGAGTATGAGACCTGCAGGTACCTTTATAGCATCATCAGCCACCTCACTGATGGAGAATAAATATCCATGTCACCTGACCTCCCGTGGGTCATTTTCTGTACATGTGGAATATGTGACTGGGTTTAGAGATAGTCTCGATACGGTAGAGAATACAACTTTGTGTTGTTTTTGACGAAGTAACAGCATTATAAAATAAAGCTCACACAGAGTCAATTTTGAGTGATATAAATCCTTTAATACCTATCAGAAATCAACCAATACAGAGTAAAACATGTTGTAATAATATGACACTTGTAACCAAACTCCAATACTTGACCCACAGCCCCACAAAGTCCTGTAATTATGCAAGACAAAGCAGTTGTCAAGCTCCAGGAGTGTATTAAAACCCAGAACTATTGAAACAGACTGGCATTGTTTTCTCTGATGTCTGACTTTTTTTTTTTTTTTCATAAATCAGCCCGTGACATTTAAAGGGAAGTGGGGAGAGTGATAAGACCTCCTCCCTCTGGAACCAAGTGCAAAAATACAGCCCCGCACCCATTGTCTCCAAGTCTTTCTTTCACCAAACAATTTTGATTGTGCCAGATGCCTTTCCTCCCTGATGCCTGCTCTAGGTTCAGCCTGGGTAAACAGCAAAAAACGCTGTTTTCAGATTTATGTTCTAATGTAGTTTCCTCATCACAAATAGACCTGGGGCCTCATTTATAAAGCTATATATATACACACACACACACACACACACACATATACATATATATATATATGTATATATATGTATATATATATATATATATATATATATATATATATATATCGCAGAACTCTCAAGCTCCCAGGCCTCTGGTAGAGGACCCGAGCTCAATGAGGGTGAGAGAGACCTACCACCGTGGAAGGTGAGAAACACATTTATTTTATTTTTTATATATATATATATATATATATATATAAGTTACATAAATCCTTATGAATCTATCCTTATGAAGTGCAGAGCTTTGCTTAACTCTACGCCAACTCAGGACCTCCCGTAAGCACTATGCAAAGTCTGGAGACAGACAGAAAAAGTGACACTCGTGGAGAGGAGCAGAAGTGAACAAAATCTGAGGAAGAGTTTGTTCAGGAACTTAACAGAAAATCTACATATATAAAAGAATTATCTTCAGATTTGTGCATTTAAGTGTTTGGTTCTCCAAAACACAGAGAAGGGCTGTTTATTCCACTCGTTATTCTCCACAATATTATACAGTTGAAACACGTACAAGAGCATGGTGCAGCGCAGGGTCTCCCACAGTCCGCGACCACAGACTTCTGTAGGTCACAGTCTGTGGCTATGACCCAACACAGGGGACGAAATAATGGCCGAACCTGAGAGAAAACTCTTCCCTTGGACGCAGTAGGAGCCAGGCTTTGGTTTAATGAGGCACTGGGATAAAACACAATTTTACCACTTTTAATTTAGTCTTTACTCACTGATGCCAGAGCGGCCCTAGTCTCCCACTGATTATCAGCTCATGTTTAGGGAAATCTCATTCACCAGTCACGTTGCTCCTTTTATGGTGAGGTGGAGGTGTGGAGAGGGCATGGTCTGTTCTTTTATGGTGAGGTGGAGGTGTGGAGAGGGCGTGGTCTGTTCTTTTATGGTGAGGTGGAGGTGTGGAGGGGGCGTGGTCTGTTCTTTTATGGTGAGGTGGAGGTGTGGAGAGGGCATGGTCTGTTCTTTTATGGTGAGGTGGAGGTGTGGAGGGGCGTGGTCTGTTCTTTTATGGTGAGGTGGAGGGTTAGGGTTATTTATGTATTTTTTTAAATAAATGAGGCCCTGGAGTTGTGCTTTGTTTCATTCACACATGTTTAACTAAGAAACACTGCAAATTTAGGCTGAGTTATTCTCAAACAGAAACACTCTGTTCCAACTTGTGATGTCAAGTGGTGATACAGGAAGTGCTCGGTTGTGTTTTTAAACTCCATACTTCTTCACTACAATCATTTGGATGATTTCAGTCATTGAGTTTCCAATCTCTACTGAACTAAAGGTAAAATATAGCTGTGACCTTGGATACTATCACTTCATGACATCACAAGGTGGAACAGAGCATGGCGAGCTTTGAAGCTGTACACAGACTAATAATAAAGAGTTACTCAAATGTGTGAATGAAACAAAGCACAACTCCAAGTCTGATTTTGAGGAGGGAACAACATTCTAACATGACTTAAAGTTCACAAGAGTCATTCTGTGTAATGTAGGATCTTAAGTTGTAAATACCAGGTTCCTCGACTTCATTGTGAACTTAGCCCTAGTGTGGACTTTACTCATAGATTATAGACCATGTGAAAATAGTTATAACCTCATTCACAGAAAAAGGTTCAGGACTTGGAGATTACAGCGCTGGATCTGAGGAAAAAATCACCAGGTAAGAAACTAAAATTTGAATGTAGACCAGTCTATGGAGAGACAGTTTTCAGTTATAATAGTTGGTAAGAAACTATCTACATTTACTTTAATTATGTGTACTTATAACAATTCTGTATTTAAGGGCAATTTCAGAAAATACTTATATATTAAATACATACTACACTATTTTCTGATCTATGGTATGTTTCCTCAAAAATAAATAAATAAATAAATAAAGTAAAATTACATTAAAAGTAGCTGTTAACAAGTTTGCATAATATAGGACGTTTAAGACATACATGAGGTAGGTTATGTCTGTCATTATTTTACTTTATTATACTTGAAAAGCGCATCGTGTAACTTTTCCGGTGCAGAGTCCATCACAGGCACGTGCACACATAGGGCCCTAAGGTGCTTGAGCCCTTTTTGCCTCCTGTTAAAAAGTGCCCTCTGTGTTTGTTTGTTTAATGTTTATTGAAGTAGGCTATTCCGTTTAACCATGTTAAGCTCCACCCATTTCCATAACGTGGCGGCTTCGAAAATCTAAGGCTGAACGTTCATATCATTCTGTTTAGATGATACTATGTTATAGTAACTTATGTTAGTAGATCTAGTTCCTAAAACAGAGCAGGCAAACCTTTTCTACAAGTTCTTTAACTGTTGAATCCAATATCACATGTTGTTTTCTGTTTACCTACATGACACACGACATTTCACTCTGACCACACGCACATCATGTGAATCTGCACAACAACAACGGGACAGGAAATCATGCACTAAATACAAAATAAAACACCAGGTTAATTTTCAAAATAAATGCACCGTGTTTATGGCAGATCATATTTCCCTCACTACAAGTCTGAAGTACAGCTCCCAGGTTTAGAGATAAAGTTTATTGTGGTTTATTGTGACTCTGCAACTACTGTCTATGTCAAAAAAAAAAAAAAAAAAATAATATATAATAATAATAATAAAATAAATAAATATAATATAATATATATATATATATATATATATATATATATATATATATATATATATATATATATATATATAATTAGCCACAGTATCAACATTGGTATCAGAACAGAAAGACTGGACATCTATCTATTTATCTAGTTATGTATCATTGGTTACTAGTGTATTACTAGTGTGTAGTGTACTAGTCAGTGTACTGTCATACTAGTGTATTTGTGAGCCAGTCTGGGGTGTATGTTTATCAAATATAAAAGTGGGTGGATCTTTTATTTATTGATCAATCATAATGTTTCGTTCCTCTGAGAGTTAGAAAGTGCATTGTTATGCTCATTGCTCCACACTGAAAGTTGTGAAAAGTGCTTATGAACTCACTGCGATCAAGAAAAAAGCAACTCCTGCAGATGCAGAAAGTTGGTCACCAAAGGACGTGCTTACTGCCATGGTAAAAGTGGCCAAATGTAGAAGGGGCTGACCAAGTGGCAGCAGAGCAGACCTCGTCCAGTGACGCCCCATGCAATAAAGCCCATGAAGCTGCTATCCCGCGAGTAGAATGGGCCTTGACATTCATCGGGAACTGGGACCATGCGCACATATACTTGATGAATCACATCAACAAGCCAATGTGACAGCCACTCTTTAGACGGGGGCTGTCCCAGCACCTCTCTCTCAAAACACAGAGCTGGTCTGTGGTCCTATGCCCAGTTGACCGAGTCAGGTAGACCTCCAAGGCCCTGACTGGACACACAAGCGACCACCTACGCTCAACACCCTCTTGGATAGAGAAGAGGCATCTGAGCTCCAAAACCAGCCAGCACCAACTTTAGGGAGAAATACTGGATTCAGACACAAAACAACACCAGACTCCTCAGGCAGGAACTTACAATGGTCCTGATGCACTGAGAGCATGGGACTCATTCACCATTTTGGCTGAAGCTAACACTGGCAAAAGCACAAAAGTCTTTGAAGACAACCACTTCAGGTCTGTTACCTCCTGGGGTTTGAAGCGAGCATTCTGCATGCCCCACAAAACCAGCTCCAGATCCCAGGAATGGAGGGGTGCCCTGACCTGCCTGCTGCGACACATCCTCACCCCTTTGAGAAACCCGGAGACCAGGTTGGACACATCCTTGAGCATCGTAATAGCAGCCACCATCCCCCTTAATGTGGATGGGGATCTGCCAGCCTCCAAGAATCTTTGCAAAACCTGCAGAATCTCTGGTGCTAAATATGTAAGAGGGTCGACTTGATGTTGCCCACACCACACCAGTATCCCTTGGTTGCTTGGTGGAACCTCCCTAACGGCTTCCTTCTCCAACAGAGCAATGAATCCTGACTGGAGCACCGCTGTGTTGTGAGTGCTCCTGAGTGATCATTATAGGAGTCACTGAGGTTGGAAGCCTTTGGGAAAACTGGATATGAACTCCCTGGGTCATGGTAGAGACAACCCAAGGGGATGCACCCAGTGCCCTCCAGAGAGACCAACACGCTTTGGTAGTTTGGAGGCAGACTGGAACTTTGCTGGCATCAGAACTGAGATGCTGGTTTGAGTTTGGGTTGACCCTCACTTTGGGCCCCTGACCCCTTGCTCCGTTCGTGGTGCAGGGCCTCGATGGTTGCCCGCAAATCTCCTGAGCCCCAGCTCTGTTGTTGCCCTGCCAGTGCATTAGGTCTGGGTGTAGGACCTGCATCCTGCCACCTGCGGTGCTTCACATGTACTCAGACACTTCACATGCACAGCGCCGAGTCTCCTGGGCATGTTGCAGAATCACTGTAACACCAGGGCCAAACATAGTCTGAGGATCCACTGGTAGTTTTAACAAGTCACTGAGCGATGGCTGGGAGAGTCATAGCTGCTGTCTTGACACCCAGAGACACTATGCTCCTTTCTGCCACTGCTTCTTGTTCCTTCATAATGTGGACCAGAACATTTTCACAGATATTTAACTAGTTGCTTTTCCAGTGAATACTGTTAGGTGTCGTTGCTGGATGTCACTAGATTATGACTCCTACCATTAGCTACTGCCTCATAGCCATACTTGTGTTTTGTTAACTCTGTTATTGACAGTATTGACAATGGACATGTCATTGATTATTGGTCCTGTCCCATACAGGGCAGGTTCCTCCTCCATCCTTCCTTCATTTCATCCATCCATTTGTCCATCTATCGCCTATACTCAACTGTCGGCCCGTCCACTCCATGGTCCGGCTGAACCCGATGGCCCGCTGCCCAAGGCCCTGAGCCTAAGCAATCATAATAACAACAATTAGCCTGCAGCCAACAGTAGCCTGCTCCCCACACGACACTTACACAGCAATAGCCATAAAGGACTCAGTCAACCCCCCCATTCATTACTCGCTCAGATTATAAACTCTCCTACTTCAAACATTTCCAAAATTTAACTGAACTTTGAGTCAAAATGTACAGTTGGTCATCCTATTTTTTACATTTTGTTCATAATGTAAATGTTGTGTATACTGTAAATATCCCGTCTGTCCTTTCAATACAGCTCACACCCTGCACCATATTACTGTCTCCTGGTTTTATGTTTTAAACTCTCTCATTTCCCTCCCTGAGCCGAACTAGATCTTCTGTCACTAGAATATACCTCATCTCCTATGTTATATCCACCAATCCTACATGCCACACTAGCACACCAATATAATATACAATATGATGCAGTTCATATAAGAGGAAGGATACTTTTTTGGAGAAAGAAGCATAACTTTCCACCAAAACACTAAACACACTTCTCATGCCCGTCCTCTACAGCCAGTTGCACTCCACAACCCCCCCTGTTGTGCTCCATAGTGCAAAGTCTCACGAGAGTGCAAACGCGGAAGTGCTGTGCCACTCAGACAGTGCGTGTTGTTGTGATTAGACCAGTGCAGAGTAGCACTTATATGGAGCGTAACACACAGCCGTCCTGCTCAGAGACAGAAGGCTGCCTCCCCCGCACAGGTTTGGGACAGCGCATTTTAAGATGTAGACAGATTAATGATAAAGAGTTCCTCAAACATGTGAATGAAACAAAACACAACTCCAGGTCTGTTTTTGAGGAGGGAACAACATAACAGCGTGACTTAAAGTTCACAAGAGTATGTTTTGTGTAATGTAGGACCTTTAAATTGTAAAGACCAGGTTTCTTGACTTCATTGTGAACATAGCCAGAGTGGACTTTGCTCATAGATTATAGACCTTATGAATACAGTGACAACTTTATTCATAGAAAAAGGTTTGGGGCGTGGGAACTACAGTGCTGGATCTGAGAAAAAAATCACCAGGTAAGAAAATGTAGTCCAGTCTATGGTGTGACAGTTTTGTATCAAAGGTGGTAAGAAACTATTTATATTTACTTTAATTATGCGTACTTATATCAATTCTGTATTGAAGGGCAATTTCAGAAAATACTTATTACACTATTTACACTATTTCGTGGTCTATGTTATGTTTTTTCATAAAAAAAATAATAAAAAAAAACTCTCCCAAACTCTCTTGGCCTATCTGAACATGCAATATTATTCATCTTAGAGCTAGAGAATAAACTGTTTAAGGTTGTTTAATGTTCATATCATTCTGTTTAGATGATACTATGTTATAGTAGCTTATGTTAGTAGATCTAGTTCCTAAAACAGAGCAGGCAAACCTTTTCTACAAGTTGTTTAACTGTTGAATCCAATATCACACGTTGTTTTCTGTTTACCTACATGACACACGTCATTTCACTCTGACCACACGCACATCACGTGAAACTGCACAACAGCGGGACAGGAAATCATGCACTAAATACAAAATAAAACACCAGGTTAATTTTCAAAATAAGTGCACCGTGTTTATGGCAGATCATATTTCCCTCACTACAAGTCTGAAGTACAGCTCCCAGGTTTAGAGATAAAGTTTATTGTGACTCTTCAACTACTGTCCATGCCAACAAAATAATAATAATAATAATAATAATAATAATAATAATAATTTGGTAAGTTCCACTTTCTGGGGATATAACCATCTGTATTATTATAAATAGCCTAATAATAAACCAGTGTTTTATTACTTTGCGTGTCTGCCAAGCCTATGATAATGTGAATGAACTCACATTGACAGTAATTTGTTGACACAAAACAAATTGCAATTGCATATCACTTTGATCAAACATCGTGACAGACAATACATGCATGTCTGTGTAATCAATCAGTTGTCCAGGTAGGATCCATAGCAAAAGAAAAATGTAATTCTGTCAACTGAACAAATTTGCTATCGATCTGTAGAAAAAAAAAAAAAACAACATTTTCTTTTTTTTTTTTTTTTTTTGTAGGACTCTCAAAACTCTTTTTTACTAACAGTTGGCTGTAGTAGCCCCAAGCCTGAAATGATACTAAAACTAATCTTGATTGGTATCTGGTTTTTGATACTTTTGAAAACCCTGGGGTAGGACTGCTCGATTATGGAAAAAAATCATTATCAGGATAATTTTGGTCAATATTGAAATCATGATTATTCAAACGATTATTTTTTTGTTACACGATGACAATAATCACATGGCACTATTTGTTTACATGTCACGCAACAGAGCCAACGCTTTAGCAAAGAAAATAAGTCCAGCGGAAGAAATGTGTATTAAATAGTGAGGCAGATATGAGTTCTGCTACGGTGCGCTCCTCTGAGAGTTTATGGATATAATCAGTACTGTAGATCCACATTACACACTATGTGAAGGGCAACAAGTGCTTGCTCAGGCACAACATGAATCCTTACAAAATCATCGTGTCCCGGTCCTCACTTTCACTGGCCTCTCGCCGGCACGTAAATCATTTCAACTTAACTATATGAGTTTGGAAATGTTTTGACACACAAATCAAAATTGCAATCAAAATTCAATTCATTCCACAGCCTTACCTTAGGGTACAGTATAAATGTCGTACTGTATTTTTCACTGTGGGAGCATCTAATACCTTATTTTTTTCTGATTTTCTTCTTAGAATGTGGACCCCCCTCTCCCTCACCTTGTGCGTCCTGTCTGCTGTGCTGCTTGGATGCCCTGGTGGCGACAGCAGCAGGATTCTGGTGGTCCCGGTAGATGGCAGTCATTGGCTCAACATGGAGCTCATCCTAAGACAGCTACACGCCAGAGGCCATGAAATTACCGTGCTCCACTCTGCAAAGAGCTGGTACATCCCCCAAAACTCCACTATGTACACCTCCATCACCATACGTATGCTGGAGGACGAGGATGACTTGGATGTTTACAACAGAATGATTTTAGATATCATGGAATGTCGTAAGAAGTCACAGTTAATTAGTTCCTTCTGTCACAAGTACGTTCTCACCAAACGGTTTTGGGAGGGTTACAAGATTATTGCCGATTCCACCGCATTTCTTTTGGATGATCCAGTCTTTATGAAAAAGATGTACGACGGTAAATTTGACCTGATGTTAACAGACCCTTGTTTGCCCCATGGTGCAATCCTCGGAAGCTACCTCAAGTTACCGATGGTTTTCAATGTTCGCTGGATAAACACTGGTGAGACCCATTTCACGATGGCACCTTCACCTTCTTCTTACGTTCCGTTGACAGGAACGGAACTTACAGACAAGATGGACTTCATGGACAGAGTGAAAAATGTCTTATTCCAGATATTCACCGAAATAGAGATGCAGTTTCTCGTCTACCCGGCGTATTCCGATCTCATGGCGCGACACTTCCCTCCTGGTTCTGACTTGTTGTCTTTACTGCTCTCTGCGGACATCTGGTTGGTGAGAGCGGATTTTGTCTTTGAGTTCCCACGTCCGACTATGCCCAACGTGGTCTACATCGGTGGGTTCCAGTGCCAAGAACCCTCTCCCCTCCCGGATGAGTTGGAAAAGTTTGTTGAAAGTTCCGGCGAACATGGAGTCATTATAATGTCCATAGGAACTTTCTTGTCAGCCTTACCTCGAAAAACAACCGAGGCCATCGCAGCGGCATTTGCGGAACTCCCACAAAAAGTCATATGGAGGTACAGTGGACAACCACTAACCTCTTTGGGTAACAACACTTTACTGGTGAAATGGTTACCTCAAAACGATCTCCTCGGACACCCCAAAACTCGTGTGTTCGTAACCCATGGAGGCACCAATGGTATGTACGAAGCCATCTACCACGGCGTTCCTGTAGTAGGTTTGCCGTTGCTCTTTGACCAGTTTGATAACGTGGTCCGGATGCAGGCGCGTGGGGCTGCCAGGATAGTGGAGGCAAACTCCATCACCAAGGAGTCCTTCCTGGAAGCGGTTAAGGACGTTGTAGAGAATCCGTCGTACCGTGAAAATATTCAGCGTCTTTCAAAATTGCATCATGACAAGCCAATGACTCCAATGGACACAGCCTTGTTTTGGATTGAGTACGTGATTAGAAATAAAGGCGTGCCCCATCTTCAGGCGGTGGGCTACAGCTTGCCGTGGTATTCCTACTTTTGTTTAGACGTAGCTGCGTTTTTGTTAGCCATCGTAGTTGCCGTGGTTTGGTTTTCTATGTTTTGTTGTAGATTACTCTGCTGCAGGAGATCCAAGAGGAAGTTAAAAGGAGAATGAACAAAACTAGAATTGGTATTCTATGCTGTGATATACTTTCAAGTTTCCAAATAAAGATTCTTTTTGACAGACCAGTGCGTTTTTTACTCATATCTTTTCTTGGATATTATGTTGAAATTCTATATGAAACTCTCTGAAGTAGATTTACCTAGATATCTATTTATCAGGGATACACCAATACAATACTGGTATCGAATGATGGATAATCGGATAACCAATATTTGAACATGTATTTCGTCAGATATCGGTTCCAAGATATCACTTCAGTCGATATCTCATTTGAGCTATAAATTGTTGGCCCAGAACACCAAGTGGAAATGAGCATTTTGAGCTTTAGAGATGTAGACAGTCAATAATAAAGGATTACTCAAACGTGTGAATGAAACAAAACACAACTCTGTGTAGGTTTTTGAGGTGCTAACAGCACTCCAACATAGCTTAAAGTTCACACAGTCAGTTTTGTGTGATACAGTCGTCCCTGGCTATATCGCGGGTCACCTTTCGCAGTCCCACTGTTTTGCTGATTTATTTATTTATTTTATTTTTTTTTTACAGTGTATGAACGTGCATTGCCTGCATTCTGATTGGCTAAGGGACTGTAGACTATTGTCAATCAATCTCCTATGTGTCGAGTTTCCTGTACAGTACAGAATGTATTCAGCCAAATTTAAATAAATGTTTGATCTCTAGCAGTGTGATTCTGAAGTGTCGATGAAACGTTCTGCACCGACAAAGGCTCCTGCAGTTGCACCCAAAAGGCAGAGGAAGATGTAACCATCACACAAAAAGTTGGACTTCTGGACACACTGAAAGAAGGTAGAAGTTACGCACTGTAGCAGAGTCCTGCACCGGGTCGGGTACCCGCGGGCAAATAAGTTGCTGAAACGGGCGGGTTTTAACGTTCTGGAATTTTACGGATAGGTATGCAGACGGGTAATGATTACATACGGGCGGGTCAGGACTAAACCAGGACTAAACTAGGTCTAAAGCAGGACTAATCTTGGACTTAAGAGAGAGAACCCCGAGTCCGTGGAGCAACGGCTGCGCATACCTCTGTGAGGCAGGGAGCTCTGCGCCAGTCCTTTCTCCTACGGTCACCTCCGAGCCCGTCCTGACAGTGAGTCCTGTTTCAGTCCTGGTTTAGTCCTGGTTTACTCCTGTTTTAGACCTAGTTCACTCCTGGCTAAGTCCTCCTCTTCAGTCGTGGAATCAGTCCTAGGTTAGTCCTGGTTGCAAAAAGGATGCAAAAAGGGTTAACTGTCCTGTCAGAGAAAAGTGTATAAAGGTTGAGCTGAGGGGTTTTTCAGCCTTAAAACAAATATAACAATTGTAAAATATAAAGTTGACTACTTTGCGGATTTCACCTATCGCATGTTATTTTTAGAATATAACTCCTGCGATAAATGAGGGACCACTGTATAGGACCTTTAATACCTGTCAGTAATCAGCCAATCAACCAATACAGAGTAAAACATGTTGTAATAATATGACACTTGTAACCAAACTCCAGTACTTGATGTTACTTATCCACAGCCCCACAAATCCCTGTTATCCTGCAAAACAAAGCAGTTGTCAAGCTCCAGGAGTGTATTAAAACCCAGAACTATTGAAACAGACCGGCATTGTTTTCTCTGATGTCTGACTTTTTTTCCCATAAATCAGCCCGTGACATTTAAAGGGAAGTGGGGAGAGTGATAAGACCTCCTCCCTCTGGAACCAAGTGCAAAAATACAGCCCCGCACCCATTGTCTCCAAGTTATCCAGGAGTTGGAATCACACCAGCCAACCTGTGGGTCAGTCGATCTGACCACACAACCATTGATGTTTTATGTTAAGAGCAGGATTCGAACCGCCAACCTTTGGATCAATGGACAAACACTCTGAACTGCGATTGCCCGTTATATTAATTTACATAATGACAGTTTGAGAGAAACGTAAAGACAGACGGAGAGAAATCTTTCCACTATATAAATGTCCATCACACTCTTTATATCTTTATATCATGCCTTGTTTGGTATAAAAGTAGACTGTAAATTATAATCAATTCCTTTTACATTTTCATGGGTAAAAACTAATGCACAAGCTGCTCACATGTGACTTTTTTTTTCTTTTATGGCCAATTTAAGGTCACATATTACACAAAATGGATTCTTGTGAGTTTTAGAATGCTGTTACCTCCTCAAAAACAGACTTGGAATTATGTTTTGTTTCATTCTCACATGTTTAGTTATGTTATTAATCTGTCTACATCTCCAAAGCTTGAAATGCTCGGTTCACCTTGTGATGTCATGAAGTGGTAGCTTTCAAGTTAACAGTTAACACAGAACTCCAGGTATGACTTGTTTATAGACAATAGTATAATATGGGCAGTGATGCGAAGAATACTTTGAAAATGGATTTTAATTCCAAAATACTGATCTCCTGCATTAAAAAAGTATTTTGTAATGTACTATGAACACAGTGACAGGTCAGAGTACTGTATTCTGAATACTTAAAATACTTTTACACAGATTTGCATTTACATGATAGTGTAAAGATCAAACATAGTACTAAAAACAGCTTTATTTATGTCCCACTGTTTTTAACTCTTTCCCCCATGAAGACATTTGACGACCCCCCTGAACCCTTAATGACGACTTTTGACACCTCCGCCTTATCACTAAAGACGAGATTTGACGACCTTTAGAAATGGCTCGTTTTTTTTTTTCACATGTAAACAGAGACTGTGATAGGTGGGGGCCACTACAACCCACACTAGACTGACCAATAGGATTCAAGGATATGTTTTCGCCGATTTTTTCCGAAGTTAATCGAAATAGTGACGATGGTAGCTTCCGGAAAAAACACAACACGAAACACGTGCAATGGAAAGATCGCGGCGCTGCGGCGCACAGTTTTAGAAATAATGAGGAGCGGACGTATTTTATGGATAAGTTTAGAGAAAGTGACTTTTATAGATTTCAAAGTGATGATGTTGAAGTTGATTATAGAAAAGTGGAAAACAGCGATAGCGACGGACTTTTGGGGAGAAGATGAGAATGCCGCTGATGCGTCTGTGTGGAGTCCTGCGATATCCGAACAAACTATCTGAGCTTTATACTCGATTATGAACCAAAATTGCCCTGAAATCTGGATGTTGCCCAGGCCAGTGCTTTAAAATATTTCAGTCTTTTTTTCCAAGATGCGATGTATAACAGAATCGCTACAGAAAAAAAGCTTATGCGGAGCTCTGCGCACGAGAAAATAGCCAAGATGACAAATACTGGACACACACTGACGGGGAAGAGTTTTATTATTGTATTATTATATTATAATAAGCTAAATTAGTTGAATAAGCTAAATGAGTTGAATAAGTTAAATGGAATTGGGGTGCACACAGGTGTACAACAGGTAAAAACAGGTGCACACTTGGCTATACTGTATCTGGTGATATGAAATCTGTTTAAATACTTTGACAAAGTATATATTTTTTATTTTTTTATGAATATAGTACTCAGAACATGCAGATATCAGATGCTGAATGTAGTTTTTTGTTTTCGAGTTTGCACCTGACCAGGTAAACTCTCATTTTCAGTGAGCTGTTATGCACCTATAAATGAGTTGAATCACATTTAAACATCCATAAATGAAGAGTTCAGAGTCTAAGGTTTCCAGAGATACAAATATGTCTGTGTTAAAATCATTTATTATCACTCGTGGAAGTCTGTTTTCTTTTATGCAATTATGCTCTATGGGCAGAACTAGTAACATATGTATGGGTTGTTCCTAGTAGGCGTCCAGGGGGGAAAGAGTTAAAGCATTTCTATCACTGAATGGGGATGGAAAAATGTTCTCTTTTTCTCACTGATTCTGTGCAGTTTGAAGCTGAAATGAGCTCATCAGGTCATTTGTGTACACCTTTGATTTAAGAGAAGTAACTATTAGTAGCACTATATACTACTGAATACCACCAAATGAAAGAGGAACTATACCAGAGTACAGATACTCAGAAGGAGTTTTCAGAAGAACTATTCTCAGTACATGTGATCAGTGACGTGTGATGAGGTTTACAGCTGCCGAGCCAAAGTGCAGAAGGCTCTAAAATGTTTATGGACACAGAGCTGCTTCTATGATCTTTACCAACACACAAGAAACGGGCTTACGAATAAAACACTGAGCTTTAAATCATTATTGTGTTTAGAATGAAAAGGGAAGAAAAATAAATATGTAAATTACAGAGCAGGTCTTGAACCCAGATCCTCCACAAACAGGATGATATGACGCACTGTCTCACTTGACTCACATGTGACTGTGTATTCTGAAAATTCGCCATTTAAAGAGATAGTATGTCACTTTCTGGGAATGGAAATTCAACTGTATGGTTTCACAGAAAAAAAAAAAAACAAAAAAAAAACTTTGCACATCAGGTTTTTTTTAAACACTTGTAATGAAGGACATGGAGCAGCCCATAAAACATTCTACATTATGTCCTAACTAAATTCACAATTCTGTTCATGGAAACAAGCAGAACGAGATGCTCCTCCAGGCCAAGGAAGAGTCAGGTTTGTGGAAATACAAGTCCGCTCACAGAAAGGACACGTGTTTCACAACAATAAAATCCTCCATACTAAAATAACATAGTTTTATTTTTAGCAAAAAAGGTACATGTTAGCGCTTTAAGCAGAAGATCCTGGGAAACCAACGTCCTGACACTATTCCAGACACTAGTTGCTCTGTCACGGTGCACAATGCTCTGTCTGAGGCTCTGTCTGAGGCTCTGTCTGAGGCTCTGTCTGAGGCTCTGTCTGAGGCTCTGTCTGAGGCTCTGTCTGAGGCTGTGTTAGACTTTAATCTGAGTTTTGTTTTAACACAATCTGAAAAAGAACTGACTTGAACTACAACAGGTGATTTGATTCTTACAGTTATGCTGGACATACACTGTGTGATATTTTAGATCTTTTCCCTCAGAGATGACTGGATTTCAAACAGGTTTGATATTCTTGCGACCTACGATTCCCAGTCTGGAGCTGGTCGAGAAGTATTAAACCATTACTCCATGTTTACTACACAAAGCACGACACATGATAAAGCCAAAACTCGAGAGTTGGTCTCACGACTGAAAAATCTCTGTTGAGGAAAACAACCATTTCCTTTCATGTTCATTAGTTTCTGCTTAGATAAAATTTACACTTGAGATGGAAATAAAGTCAAGATAATTTACTTATTCCAATATTAGAAAGTCATACTTGCAGAGACTCCATGTTTTACATCTATACAATGACTTTTATACACAAACTATAGTGTGAAGGACACTGTGGTTTAGACTTAGTGCCTCTTCGTTTTTGCACAGGTCAGTCAGGCCTTTTGGCGCACTGCACAGTCCTGTCAGACTCCACCCGGGGGTTTATCTGCCTACCAAGTCTTGACATCATCCCTATCAGTAGTTCTTGTCCTATTTAATTAGTTTGCTATTGGAATATCGTGCATTTGTCTTGACATATATCTATGAGTCTCACCGCTGTGATCAGAGCCTTGATCTTCAAATGACCTCAGTACAATCATGAACTATAGAAGTGATTATACAAAATAGCTAAGCCTAGTTATTAATCCTAACCTCAGCTCAGAAAGGGCCAAAAATCTCACAGTGTTCGCCCGACTTTAAACAACAACAACCTCAACAGCATTTTGAGCAGTAGCCCACAGTTTAGAACATGCAGTGAGTCCATGTTATGTAATTATGTAATACGGGATCTTTAATAACAGATTTATTCCTGTTTAGACAAAGTGTACACATTACACCTGCACATTCTGTTTGTCCTGGGTCAGATCACAGCAAAGTATCTCTCTGATGTTTACATCCTGTTGTCATGACAGTGAGAGTCATGGCTTCCGATGTCAGGTTTGTTCGTGTCAACAGTTTATAGCTCTGTTCTGTTCTGTGCTTTCTTTCCACTGTTTGTCCTTGAATACTTTCTCTGTAGAGCAGGCATGTCCAAACTATGGCCCATGGGCCAAATGCGGCCCACAGACATATATTTCTTGGCCCTCAGGCTTCCAGATGAATTGGCCCAAATGACCTGGTCATACCAGTTTGTCAAAACCTGATCCCATCAGATCTCTGAAGCTCAGCAGGGCTGGGCCTGGTTAGTACTTGGATGGGAGACTCTGGGAAATTCAGGAGCCACAGGGGGGCGCCAGTTACAATAACTAACATTGTGTCCTTAGGCAAAGCACTTCACCCACATTGCCTACGTGTGTGTGTGTGTGTGTGTGTGTGTGTGTGTGTGTGTGTGTGTGTGTGATGTGTGGCCGTGGCCCTTGATGAAAAAAGTTTGGACACCCCTTCTGTAGATCAGAGGTCCTATATTACACAAAATGGAGTAGAAAAACAGACCTAGAGTTGTGTTTTATTTCATTCACGCATGTTTGAGTAAAGTTACATTATTAGTCTGTCTACATCACCAAAGCTCAAAATATTCAGGATTTGTCCAGATATGTTTGCAATGAAGAAACTACATAATTTCAAAAAGTAAATTTCGATGTTCAACTTTTAGCTTTTCTAAATGTTTGCTTCAGAGGCAAAGCAGTAAAGATGGTACTTTTTATAACTTCTATAAATAATTTTCATTTTGTGTCATTTTGTTGGAGTCACTCAACTTTAAAAAGATTCACTTTTGTCCAGCTAATTGTGCAACTGCAAATTTCCCAGGGTTAAAACTGGCACACCCACACAGTCCCAGGGTGTAAACAGGAACTTAAACAGTCATCACAGCACTATTTTTATATCAGATGCTCTTCCAGTCTCATGCATACTGTCAGTTTTAATGCATATAGAATATTTTTTTGAATTTCCTGTTAGTACTGCCCCCGGCTGCTAATTCAGATTCTGTGTACTAATGGAAACTTTTACATGGATAAATCTCCAGTTCAGGTCCCTTGATCTTAGTCGGCATAAATTCAAAATATCCATGTTCTTATCTGTGGTGGAAGGTAATGAAGTAAAAGTAAAGTACCGTATTTTTTCGGACTATAAAGCGCCTTTAACTCTTTCCCCCTTGGACGTCTACTAGGAACAACCCATACATATATGACTAGAGCTCCCCATAAAACATAACTGTATAAAAGAAAACAGACTTCCACAAGTGATTATAAATGATTTTCACACTTATGAACTTAATTGAAACACAGACGTATTTGTATCTCTGGAAACTTTAGACTCTGAACTCTTCATTTCTGGATGTTTAAATGTGATTCAGTTCATTTACAGGTTTATAACAGCTCACTGAAAATGAGAGTTTACCTGGTCAGGTGCAAAAATCGAAAACAAACAACTACATTCAGCATCTGATATCTGCATGTTCTGAGTACTATATTCATTCCTAAAAAAAAAATCAAATCAAATCAAATATATTTGTCAACTCATTTAGTTTATTATAATATAATAATACAATAATAAAACTCTTCCCCGTCAGTGGGTGTTCAGTATTTGTCATCTTGGATACTTTCTCGTGTGCAGAGCTTCACATAAACATTTGTTTCTGTAGCAGTTCTATCATACATCTCATCTTGGAAAAAAAGACTGAAATATTTCAAAGGACTCACCTGAGCAACGTCCAGGTTTCAGGGCAATTTTGGTTCATAATTGAGTATAAAGTCACCGATAGTTTGTTTGGATATCACAGGACTTCATACAGACACATCACCAGGATTCTCATCTTCTTAAGTTTCACTCTCTGAAAGTCCGTCGCTATCACTGTTTTCCACTTTATAATCAACTTTATCATCAGTTTTGAAATCTATAAAAGTCACTTTCTCTAAACTTATCCATAAAATACGCCCACTCCTCATTATTTCTAAAACTGTGCACCGCGATCTTTCCATTGCTTGTGCTTCATGTTGTGTTTTTTCCAGAAGCTACAATCGTCACTACTTCGATTAGTTTTGGAAAAATTTGGCGAAAACATATCCTTGAATCCTATTGGTCAGTCTAGTGTGGGTTGTAGTGGCCCCGCCTATCACAGTCTCTGTTTACATGTGAAAAACTGGAACCTTTTCTAATGGTCGTCAAATCACGTCTTTAGTGAAACAGCGGAGGAGTCAAAACACGTCATTAAGGAAACAAGGGGGTCGTCAAATGTCGTCTTCATGGGGGAAGAGTTAATTTTCTCAAAAATCAACAGTGTGCCTTATAATCCAGTGCACCTTATGTATTAATTCTGGTTGTCTTTACTCACCTCGAACTGATTTTATGTGGTACAAGGCGCTCAAAATCTGTCAAAATCTTTTAGTACAACTTTGGCAGTACACAAAGTAGAGCCCGAGGTCTGGTGAGCTACTAGGAAGGGGGTGGTGAAATACTGGTAGGTTGGAGACCCCTGCTCTATGCAAAATACTTTTACTTTTTATTCCCTAAGAATTAGAAGGTTCTATCTGACTCTATTGTTCTATTGTTGCTGGAAATCTTCTGTGCATTATATCAACATTTCCATGGAGTTTGGTGCTTTTTTTAAGGATTTTATGAACAAAAACAGATGCAATTTTGAAGATTCACTTGGTGTTAAAGGTTTTGTCTGCCTGAACCAATTTGATTTTTCATGTGATACTTTTACTTTTACTGGAGTATTTCTTAGCTGAGGTATCTCTACTTTCGTCACAAAAGTAAAAGTAGAGTATTTCTTCCACCACTGGTTCTCGTAGCATCTTGTACTGTTTTGAAATTCCCCCAAATGCATGAGCAGCAGAGGATTATACAGGGACTTCCCACTTTTAATATGTGTTCCCCTTTGAGTAAAAAACCTGAAATTAAAGATAGAAGTAGAACGTAACAAAGTGAAAGCGGGAACGGACTGTACTTGAAGGTGTACAGAGTAACCTTTTGTTCGGAGGTCGGTCACCTGCTTGTTTCTATGGAGATGTCATTGCTCTGCTTGGAATGTTCCATAGTTTGACATTAAACAGCGTCTACATTAGATTTATTCAATCACAGGTGGTTTTATAACCCAAAAGTATCTCGAAAAACAGACATTCTGACTGTGAGGGGGTCGCCTCTCCACAGATCTGACCTGTAACTTGGTCTGGTTTGGTCTGCATGGAGATAGAAAGGTTTCAGGTTTCAAGATACCAGACAAAGCAATAACATCTCCATCAGAATTATTATTATTATTATTATTATTTTTATTTTTTTTATTTTAAGAGAAACAATAATCATATATATATATATATATAATATATATATATATATATATATATATATATATATATATATATACATACACATTGTAAACAACAGAAAAGTGCATTTCTTGAAAAGGAGCAGGAAGAAGAAAAAACTTGTTATATTACTACTACTTACTTATATTAACCCGCCCCTGTTCATGACATAGTTTCAAAAATTCTAAAATGATGTGGTTGCTGTACACTGATGACAAAACTTTAAATAATTTACCATATTTTTTTGAAATATAAGTGGCACTTTTTTTCATGGTTTGGGTGTTTCTTGTGACTTATACTCCGGTGTGACTTATATATTAAAATGTTCACAGTGAAGCGGTGAGAGGTTCTAGTCTTGTGTGTGAGTATCTGCTGCTCCTGTTCCTCCTGTACCACTGTCACTTCACTCTACTGCACATGTCTCCTGCAGAAAGAGCCTCTGTCCTGCTGCAAGTAGAGAAATATGCAGCCGAAAACTGTCATCGAGCAGCAGAAAGAAAGTTTGGAGTGAGAGAAAAACTTGTGACACCAGGAGGATGCACCATGCAACTTTCCTGAAGTCACTGGATGGATGGACAAAGTCTGGACTTCAGAGACTCCGAAACCATCCTGTCGGGATTCAGAAAGGCCCGAATAATTCTAACTGGAACTGATGCTGAGTCTGACGACAGCGACACAGAAGAGGAAGCGGCGCTCTGTTTACCTCCGGAGGTCGAGGCCGAGTTTCTCAGAAGTGACACTGAGGATGAAGAATTGAATGGATTCAGTGATTTGGAGTGAGATGGAGAGTTTGGTAAACTTGTTCTGTTCTGTTGTTTATGTTATAGTTTATCTAAAGAACTGTTCATATGTGACGTTAACAGTCTGTTGTTCTCTCTTCTATTGTTATTACTAGAACTTGACTTTCAACAGGAAATGTCAGTTCCTGGTACATACAATACAGTACATACAATGAATACTAAATATAATTTTAACCACTTCTTTTTTTTGTTTTTTTTTGTTTTGTATTGTACTGTATTATGGTCGTACAAACTAATAATAATGATTAATGAAGGCACAAAAGTTTATCGTTTATGATCGTACAAAATAAACCACAAAGAGAATGAAAAAAATTAAGGATTTTTGTTGTTGTTGTTTTCATCGTTATTGGTCATACAATATAATGATAAAGAAGGCACAAAATCTATCGTTTATGGTCGTATGAAAATAAAAGGTCATGTTAACAAAAATGTGAAAGAAAAGCTTGTGTTTGGTTAATAGTTGTGGTTTTACATGTGAAGACAATGGATCCGGTCTTCAAGGGATTTCTGTACGATTAGATTTTTATATTGTTTGAAAAGTTACACAGTGCACCTTTAATTATACATTTTATGTATCTGTACTTTACACAGTAGATTTTACAGTGCATACTTTCTACTTTACTTCAGTACATGAGAGAAATGTTGTCTGGACTTTCTTCTCCTCTACACTTGAACAGTTTTGAATGGGTGAGTGGTTCCTTGATGTAAAGTGCTTTGAGTGACTTGAAGGTGGAAAAGCGCTGTATAAAAATGTTACTAAAAATGAGACCACGTCAGATCTGTGGAGAAGCGAGCCCGCTCACAGTAAGAATGCAAGTTTTTAAGTCGACAAAAAACGAATAAATGGGTCCGGTCAAGTGGTAACGGAGGGAAACAGGCGTAGATTTTTGACATTCAAACAGCTCTTATTCAGAAACTAGAGGGACTATTGAAATAAGTAAAGTATCAGAATGTAGGAAAGAGTTACACTCCAACAGGGTAAAGTTAAACCTGTCATATTCTTTCAAGTTGTTGACAAAAAATTTTAAAACTCATGTTGGTAACGGAGGGAATGAAATATGCAGCACTTTTTGGGCAATAAATCCAAACAGTGATAACTCTTGGTTCTCACTTACATATCCTTAACAAACTGGTTTGAATATTTGCTTCATATAGTTTTCTACCATATGGTACAAGATTAGGTTGAAAAAAACTCTTATTTTTTGAGTCATGAGATTTTTTATTAAGAAAGGTCATGGTAACGGAGGGAAAAGTAACGGAGGGAAAATTGTGCAAACAAGTGAGAAGGTGCAGGATTTTGCATAATTTGTCAGTTTTTTCTTCTGAATACTTTAATATTACTTCAAAATGAAAGGAAACTATTTCTATAAAATATGTCAGTCCTTCCAAGCAAATTTTTATCATTTTAAATACTTTTTTTTTTTTTTTTAAATCATGTTCATCAACAGTTCAAAGATGGAATAACACAAGATATGATGAAATATGTCACAGTTCTGCCTTTTGTTTACTTGTTTTCCCCAGTCCAGTTCCATTTCTCACTCTGTTCCTCCTTTTGCCACCTCCCTCCTTTCCCTACAGCTGCCTCTCATTCCATAATCAGCCCAGGCCCAGTCTATGGCTGTGTCCCAATTCGAGGGCTGCAGCCTCCGAAGGCTGGTTTTAAGGCCGCATACGTCACTTCCGGTGAAAGAAGGCCTGTCCCATTTCATTTTTATGTCATGCAGCCTTCAAATGCAGCCCTAAAACCGGCCTCGTTTCCATGGAGATGGGGCCGCGAACGGAGGACACATCCGAGTATCCTTCGCAGCCTTCAGTATCCCAGCATGCACCGCGCGCTACTTCTTCTTCTGTTCTTCGGAGAAAATGGAGTCCGCGAGCGCATCCACCAGTTCAGCTGGGTGTAATTTTACTTTTAAATGTAAGTACTGGGTTACCTCACATACAACTGTGCTACATGAAACTTTTCAGAAACTGTTAGGGCCTGGATCCACTGCGCACGTATTTTGCCCTACGCGAAACTACAGTTTTTGGACACGTAACTTTTACAATGCGCTGAAAGTAATGAGAGCGGCTCTAAGGCACGCGCGTCATGCACGTGCAGTGGAGCAATGCCCTTAATTTACACCTGTATAAAGCAGTTGTTACGGCTAAGTTTACCGCTATTATTGTATTAGTAGCGTTATCCCTTACACTTGTATATTAGCGTAACTGTCGTAATGTTGGATATTCTACAGTGCACAATTATTTATATTCCATTTGTAAGAAAATTGTGTTGGTCTTTAGGGAGCAATGAGCAGACCACCCGGTTCATTGAGTTAAGGCGGGAAAATGACCACCTCTTCACCGGGGCTAAGTTTTCAGCCAACACGGCTTGGAAGTAAGAATAAAAACCGTGCTATATACTCCTGTTACATAATAAAACATCAACCATAACAACTATGTGAAAGCTGGCATTTCTGCAATTTGAAACCTATTTAATGTTGTACATATGTGCGTAGTTGTGAATTAACTTGGGTTTCCCTGTTTATTTCCTGTGTTCTCCACAGCCTGTACTTCTGTGATGACTAAATGAGGCTGGGAAGCTGCTGATTTAAAAAAGTATATTACAGTCACAATGGAGAACTAAACCTATTTGTCAATATGATCACAAATAAGCTGGACTTAACTGTTATTATCCATAATATATTCTGTATAAAAGCCCCATGAAAAATGTGAAACACAACAAAAAAAGAAAATGAAATGAAATGAAAGGATAGTGTGCTGCATGGCTATTGAACAAATGTTTGCAGTAACAGTAGGAGATCTGTAACATGTTCCATATTATATTCCATAAAATTATAAAGATACTGTGTTTATTGTTGTGTTAACTTGAATGCTTTTGTTCTGTATGACTCAGGACAATACTGGAGAAGTTCGGCCTGCAGGACAGGGTAACACCTCTGCAGGCCAAAAAAAAAGTGGGACAACCTCAAAAAAAAAAAAAAAAGTATGTACATTATTTGAATTATGCTATTTGTATTTGTAAAAATAAACCCTTGTGTTCATCATATTTTGACCTGCCTTGTTTGCTCATTTCTTCTGTCAAAGGATTGCAAGTGCCCAGGGACAGGGGAAGGCGACAGCAGAGACTTGGCCCTGGTTTGTCCTCATGGATGAGGTTTTGGGACAGAGGCCCTCTACCAATCCCCCTGTCCTCATTGCCTCAATCCCTGAGGACACACCAGGGCCAAGTTCTGCCAGACAGGAGCAGGAGGAGGAGGAAGGGCAGGAGCAGGAGCAGGAGGAAGAGGAGGAGGAGGAGGAGGAGGAGGAGGAGGAAGAGGAACAGCAACAGCAACAGCAAGAGCAGCGAAGGAGATCAGCAGGCCGGAAAAGAAAGAGGGAAGATGAACTATTAAAGTTGTACAGAGAAGATCTAAGGAGGCAGAGGGAAAGAGATGAGAAAGAGGCAGAGGAGAGGAAGGAAAGGTTTGAAAGGCTGTTTAGCATTTTAGAAAGAATGGCAGAAAAGTGAATATTATAATAGATTATTGTTCATAAATGTTAGGAAATGTTAATAAAGTTAATAATTGTTAATAAGGTGTGTTTTATTTACATAATGATAATGTAATAACATAATAAAATCAAGAAGAAAAACACATGATACAAAGGGGTCATAATTAGAAAGAAAAAACAATACATATAAGGTAAAACTGAAATGTAAAGTTCATATAAATAAACCTGAGTGTGCCAGTGTTGGACACACGGCCTAACTTTCGACTGAGCAGGGGCCCTGGCAGTGCTAATGAACCTCTGGCCGACTGCTGAGATTGAGGTCCTGGTCTTTGTCTTCTGGCTGCTAAGTGGGGCTCTCACACCGGGTGCTGTTCCACTGTCCACCGCATCGTCCATGGGCTGGATTTGCAGGGCTGGCTGGGGCAATAGATGACTGCCATGTGACTATAGACACATGAGAAAGAATAGTGATAGTACTACAGCATATTACATTACATATGTTTAGCTGTAATCACATATAAACACTTTCGATAAGTTTTTGAAACAGTTGCAAGTATGAATACATACCTAGACATAATCCTGGTCCCTCGGAACCTCCTCCAAGGCAGACACCTCCGCAGACAGCTGGTCACGCCACTGTGCTCCAGCAACGGCCTCAACATCATTCTCCCCCTCATCCTCCACTACATTGGGCTCTGGCTCGTCCTCCGGGGCCACGATGTCTCCTGCCCCAAGACAGATGTTGTGGAGGACGGCACAGGCGGTGATGACCTGGAAAAGAAAGAAAGAATAATAATCTTGATGATTGACTGTTTCATAATCACAAATTACATGATATTACATGATAACACAATAATTTACATTTCACTTACATGTGGTGCAAAGGTGTGGTGGACCTCCAGCGTGTGCAAAAAGATTGCCCTAAATCTACTTTTCATCATTCCAAAGGCACGCTCAATAATAGAGCCCTGGAATGATGCAAATTGAAACGCTGGGCTCCCACACCTTGCACTGGCCGTTTGTAGGGAGTGATGAGGGGGAGTGGATGCTGGAGACAGGGGTACCCGCCATCTCCGAGGATGAAGTGCCCTGGAGGAGGATACAGTCCCCTCTGGTAGAGAGGACTGTGCCGAAGGACCCTTGTGTCGTGTACAGAACCAGGCCAGCCCACATAGATGTCTATGAAGCGGCCCTGATGGTCAGACACAGCCTGCAGGATGATGCTTGGGAAAAGCTTCCTATTTCTGTAGCACTGACCATCAGGGCCGCTGGGTGGCCTGATTCTGACGTGGCAGCCATCTATTGCCCCGGCAGCTCTTGCAAAGGCCCTATGCCTTGCCAGCCCTGCAAACCCACGGGTCACTGCCTCAAGGTCTTCTGCAGTGTTGGGGAGGTGGATCACCCGGTGACGTAGGGCCACCACCTCCCCAGTGACCCTGTGGACGATGCGGTGGACAGTGGAGCGGGGTATCCCAAAAACCCTGGAGACCACCCGGTATGATGTCCCACATGCCAGCCAGAAGAGAAAGACCACGACCACAATCTCAGCACCCCATCCATGTCTTCGGTTGAGGTTCAGGAGGTTCATTAGCACTGCCAAGGACTCCCTGCTCAGACCAAAGTCAGGCCGTGTGTCTTCATTGTTGAAAAACCTTTCCAGCACTGGCACACTCAGGTTTATTGTGCAGTATCTTCTCCTTGTCTGGGGGAGGGGATAAATTAATGTGCAGTTATACCCAAACAATAATAATAATTCATTGTAATCTATTGTTATTATTAATGCTACTACCTCCATAAATACATTTTAATATACTAGTGGAAGGAGTGGCATGGCATAGAAAGTAAACTGCCCTCTAGTGGTAACAAAGTTTAGCCACAGGTAGAATTAAACCTGGCCCCAAAAAACGTAAGTATTTAATATCCCACTGTAGTTGTATATACAGCTGACAACTCCGGTTTATAAGTATAAAAATGATTTTGGTTACTTGTCTATGACAACGTTTTCTGAAGGTATGTTTTCTTAAAAGTTATGTAATTGCCTACTAGCAACAATTGTTAAGAAATACGGTTATATTTGCCTATTAGGTTAATATTTAAAAGGAAAGATGAATTACTTACTTCATTTAATCTGAACAGGATTGGGCGCCTGGCGCGGCGATAATTTGCCTCCTCTTCAAACAAAAAATATAAGATTATAAATAAAAGTACAAGAATTTGGGGTTCCATTTTTGCGCAGCGTTTGTGAGTTCAGAGCACAAATGACTGAAATTTATGCAGCTGTAGCGGTTGCTAGGTGATGGTGTGTTAGCGTGACATCACAGACACCTGTTGACATACGCTCCGTGGGCTAGACCTGTCCCATTTCGGCAACGGCCTGGCGGTCCGCGGAGGCCAGTTCAAGGGCTGCAGCCTTCACAGCCTTCGGAGGCTGCAGCCCTTTGAATTGGGACACAGCCCATATATACTCCCTCTGCTCCCTCAGTCTTGGCCAGATTGTCAACCTGTAAAGACAGACACTCAAGCTCCTGAAAACCTGAAATCTGAAAACCATGTATTCCCTGAATCTGATCTGTTTGTGACCTCTGCAATTCTGTATTTCCCTGTTTGCTGTTCCTGTTCCTGAGTTTACTCCCAGTCTGTTTTTTACTAGTGTATTCCCAGTCTTGGAAGAAATTTTCGTTCACATTTAATATCATATATATGTTATATTTTCAGTCTGAGTTGTCATTATAAACATTTCCTGTTATAGGACACTTTCAGTTATTTAAATAAAACTTTGTTTGCCTGAGTACTTGTGTTGCATTTGAGTCCAATTTACCGGCGTGATGAAATACATCCATTTATTTACATGATTTGCAGGTCTTTGAAATTTGGGAAATAATTTGTGTTCCATGTTTCATACATGGTCTGTTTAAAACGTATGTAACTTTAGAACCAAAAATGGTACAGAGAAAAGGTCAACAGTTTCATAAACTAGAGTACATATGTATCTGTTCAATACATTTTTATATCAGATGCATTAACTGGAATTTTTGGCCTTGCTGTTTACTTCTGCTTGACTGGGTCCAAATGCAAAGTTGATGTTTAATGCCATACTGGCACATTCAAGACAAAGCAACAGCATCTCTATGGAGACAAGCAGATGACGGACCTTCTACCAGAAAAGTTACAATGCTCTATTCTACCTTGTGATGTCATGAAGTGGTCGTTTTCAAGTGAACAGCTCCTTTTACCTTTAGTTCAGTAGATTGGCAATTCAAGGGCTGAAATGATCTAAATCAGCACTCCCCAATCTTTTTTGTGCCATGGACCGGTTTAATGTCAGACAAGTTTCACAGACCGTGGAATTTTGTAAATGTGGTAATAAGTTTCCAAAGATGTCTGTTTTTTAGTCATTTTGCAGCTTGTGGGTTTAATATTAGTGTTAATGTATCACGTGACCAAGACAAACATCTTAAAGTGTCAAGAGTGACTCATAGACAGATGTAATGGATTTTTTAATTAAATATTGTATTATTCTTTCTGTGCAGCCTGGTACAAAACAATCCACAAACCGCTGCTCTAAATGATTCTAGTGAAGGTGTATGGACTTTAAAAACACAGTAGAGCATTTCCTCGAATACCACATGACATCACAAGGTGGTATAGACTGTTTTTTGTTCAAGAGAAGAACTCGGCCTAAATGTGCAGGTTTGTGTGTTTAAACATGTGAATGAAACAAAAAACACAACTCCAGGTCTGTTTGTGATGAGGAAACGGCATTAGAACATAGATCGGAAAATGGGCCTTTCACAGTTTGACCTGGAGGCGTCTTTAAATCACTGTGGGGGTGGAGTGTATGTATTCTCGGCCGTACAGGGGTAGGATACAAGTTAGTTTCAGTAGAAAGAACTGTGTCTCACCTCCCACCTGAGAGATGGAAATTATCTCATTCTAGAATGTGAAAGGCCCCAATATGAGGAGGAGAAGGAAGCTGAGATTGGAATCGAAACAAGAGGTCAAAAGAAAGAGACCAAATACTTCAAATAGATTTTGTTCAGTTTTATTTTTGAGTTGAAAGAGGTTTTTCAAGAATAGGCTACGTTACTTTTAGATCAGAGGTGTCAAACTCAAATTCAGAGGCCAAAATTAAAAACTGGGTCTAAGTCATGGGCCACAATAAATATTTATTGAAAATTTTCAACAATATTTGTATGTTTTTTCTTTTTTTTTTTTTTTTTTCGAGATATGTAATGTTAAACCTTTTCTTATTAAAATAAATGTTTAATAATTTTGCTTTAACATTGAATCCAGAACAAGCAGAATATAAAATTACATTTTAAATAAATGTCTCTAGAGTCTATCTGTAGCTGATGGGCAGCTCTAATACATATTTGATATGATCTCGTGGGCTAAATATAATTATATCGTGGGCCAGATTTGGCCCCCGGGCCTGAGTTTGACATGTCTGATTTAGATGGTTCATTGTTAAAGGTACATTGTGTCACTTTTCTAGTGAAGGGTTTGTCAAACACTTTTTTTCCATGGAGATGTTAAGGTGTCATCTGGAATGTTTCACAGTATGGCATTAAACCTTTTTATCTTCATGGAGACAAAACAAAGTTACAAGTCAGATCTGTGGAGAGGCGACCCTGCTCACAACGAGGAGGGTCGGTCTGCAGCATGAGTGTTACAAACTCCCTACTGGGTGTTCCTGTAGCGTGTAAACAACCAATGAAGAGTTTTGCACTTTTCCACTTTTTCGCTTCTTACTCTGCACTGTCTGTACAGTGTATGGACAAGGAATGAGCCTGGGGGTGGCCCCCGCATCCCACCATGGAGGATGTGGGTGTGGCTCAGCCTCCTCCGTACTTGAGTGGGGATCTGAGGCATCCGCATGTTTAATAAATATTGCATTTATTACACACACACACACATATATATTTATTTTTATACAGAACTCTCTAAAACATACAAGGCTGTATGTGTCAAAGGGTGTGAGGACTTTTGGATAAGCCCACTGCACATAACTGTATATTGTTTTTTTTTTTGTTACTTGCTGTGGTTGCTGTGTTTGCTGTGATTCACTGCATGAACTATAATGGGGTTGAAACATTTCTTGTGTGCAGCGGAGGATGTGGGACTAATTGGTCACGCCCCTAGTCAAACCCCTGACTGTTTTTATTGGACACTGCCACATGAACCTGGGATATAAAAATGCCCGGATCTGACTCTTGGGGGGGCACGGAAACAGGAAGAGAAAACGTTCGGAAACCGGCACAACAGGAGCAGAGGACACGGAGAATGAACGAGCCACAGGGACAAGAGGCGCTGAGTGAGACAGACAACGTGCGCTGACAGTTAAGTGAAGGGACGTTCGCATTGTCCTCCGTGTGAGCTTGCTGTGTGTGTGCGTACGTGGTGCGGGATGTTAGTTCTTTCTCCTCATCCACAGCGTTACCTGCGTCGGGTGGAGCACGTGTGACTGGGGGGATCGGCGGCGAGCGGGTGTGAGGAGCCAGCCTAACCACCCTAGACTATATTCACCATCCAGCTGAGCTAAGTTAAAGGGACGCCCAAACACACTGGAGCGTGTCGCTGTTTTTAATGACTATTTATTGTGCTGCGGACAGTGAGTGCACTCTCCCCCTTTACGCCCAGGGTCGATGTTGCACCGGAGCCCAGAGAGGACCCCTCCACCGCCTGAGACAGCTGGAGAGCAGATACACGGCCATTCGAGTTAAGTAGAAAGGGGCGTCTGTAGCCTTCTTGCCACTGTGGGGGATTATTCAGCTTTGCCGTGTGCTTGTGTGTTGTCTGACTTGTTCTCCCCCCACTGCTGTTGCAGAGGCTGGAGTGGACCCAACTACCACCGTACTGGACCAGCGTATCTGGAGTGGAGACGGACGGGGCTGAATTGTAGGCCAGCCGGGCCTTCCAACCTACCAGCCGCCCCCAGCCCACGGAAGGAGACCCCTGCTGGGAAGACAATTACATTGTTTTTTTTTGGACACTAGCACTTTAGCGGGAGGATCCTTGGGCGACCTGGAGGGACTGTACCCTATGTTTTGGGCTTGTTTTTAGCATTTTTTTATCCCTGAAATCGTACACTGACTGGTTTTAATAGAACATTTTTATACCAAATCAATAATTGCCCCGCTGGGTGGAACTTTTTTATAGTTAAAGATCCCATGATTAGTTTTAGGAAACTTTTAGCTTTTAGGATTTTTATTTCTAATAAACTTAAAAAAATACTGTTGTCTCTGTTCTTGAGTGGAATTTCACTGGTGATCTGGACCTGCTCTGTGACATATGTGTTTGAATTCATATGAACCCATGCAAATTTTGCAACAGAAAGAAATCTGTAGTCCACCAAATGTTAAGGGGCTCATCTCATGCAAAATCACCTTTTCAGAGCTTTCTACCTTCTAAGAGTGATGTGTGGGCCTTGTATTTGTCGCCCAAGTGGTTATTAGATTGATTTGGTGTTTTTTAAACAAATTGCAGTGTGTTTCTGCCACCCTCCCACGTGACAACGAACTAAAGCTGCTACAACGATGACGCGGCAAATACACCTATGATGCGTTTGACGTAGCAGAAAGTGCTTTGCACCCGTCCCCTCCCCCACGCCACCGCCTCCACCCCACATCGACTGACAATTTCCACATGAACACCTAAACAAAAGCGACAGCATAAGATCGTTGTTCTACACTGCAGTGAACACGATATAATAAGTTGATATACTAGTGTTAATATTTTACCAATCAGTAATGTTCAGTTGATGTGGACGCGGTGCTTGAGCTTCGTGCTCCTCAAAGTCCTTGTCCGATTCCAGGTCCAACACATGCGGCTGAACGCGCTGTATCTCCATGATGAATAAAAGATTATTCCTACCACTATCAGGGTCACGCCTGTCTCCCCCTCCCTCCCTGAGATGGGCAGAGGAAGGGCGGCTCATTTGGAGAGTGGAGCCTGTGCTTTCTCAGGACGGGTGGGGGGGGATGAGCAATATCATAGTTCCTGGTCTGTGACTCCAAGAAATCAATAAGATTTCAGAACTATTGTGTAATGGATGTTCCAAAACTCATTGTGCTTGTTTATGTGCAGAAGATACAATGTGAAGAGTTCTTTTGCATGAGATGGGCCCTTAAAGTCTGTACAGTCTGTGGTCCTCACGCAGGCTTGCATCTCCACAAATCTGACTCATATGCAGCATTTTATTGCGTTTGGGATTTGGGAAAAACTTAGCCTGATTCATCACTTCATGGAAACTGTCTGAGCAGCATTAGGATTCGTTCGCTCAACGGTAGGAAAGAACTTTTTTTAATTAACCAGTCGCTGCTATTTGGTTGTGACGTATGTAATGCGCTGCTAATGGTGAGAACTTTTTATATTAATCATTTTCAGTTATTGTCATACTTTCTAACCCAGGGGTGGGCAAACTACGGCCTGGGGGCCATATGCAGTCCTTTAATCTTTTTAACCCGGCCCACCGAACTTGAATTATAAGTAATAATAATCATCATTTTCAGTATTTTTGAAAGTAATTTCAGTAAATAGTAAATACCGTGGCACTTGAAAGACACATTTTGTTGTAATTTCCAATTATGGGATATTTCAATAACATGGGATATGTTTTCTACATATCCTATGTTATTTATTTTTTTTCTCTTATGAGGTGGATTACCAAAAAAATCTACACACAGTCCACACTGTCACCTTTGTCCTTATTTGTATGTAATCTTCGATTGTAATGTTTGTCTTGTATATTGTTTGGTTCCCATATTTTGTAATGTATGAAAAAAAAAAAAACAATAGCACGGCGTGAGCCTTGGCATTAGCTGTTGATTCCTTATCCTAAATACTTATCCTAAATGTGCAAGGTTTGTGTGTTAAACATGTGTGAATGAAACAAAACAACTCCAGGTCTGTTTGTGATGAGGAAACAGAACATAGACCTGAAAACAGTGTAATATGGGCCCTTTAATGTCATACTGTGGAACCTTCCAGGCAAAGCAATAGTATCTCTATGGAAACAAATGGTACAGGTTATCTTTAAATAAGTTTTAAGATTACATAATGCAGTTCTCTCAGATGTGTACCCCTTGTGATACTGATACTTTTGTTATAAATCAACAAAAAAAACTAAACAAAATCTTTTGAATGGCCAAAGCCAACATGTTTCGACCTTAACTGGTTTTCATCAGGGCTTAATTAAAACAGAGCATGGGCGTGGCCTTAAAGTAGAACATATCAACCAATAGCAGGCTGGAGTCAATTGGAGGCCGACAAAACAGGCGCACAGAAACAGGACATGGTACAGGCAAAAAAAAAAAATAAAAATCCATAAACAAAAAACAAACACATTATCATTACCATTAATGTTTCTATTATTATTATTATTACCAATAATTTATTGATATTTATAGTTTGTATCATTATTTTACATGTGTACATGTATATATTATTGATAATGATGGCGATAATAATAATTATAATAACAATTTTTAATAAAAAATAATAATAATAATAATAATAATAATAAAAATAATAAAATAATAATAATAATACTAATAATAATAATACTACTAATAATAATAATAATAATATAATAATAATACTATAATAATAATACTAATAATACTACTAAATAATAATAATAATAATTTTTATTATTAATAAAAATAAATAATAATAATAATAAATAATAATAATGATACAAACAATAAATATTAATAAATTATTGGTAATGATGATGTGTTTTTTGTTTATGGATTTTTTTTTTTTTGCCTGTACCATGTCCTGTTCTTGTGCACCGGTTCTGTCTGTCTCCAGTCGACTCCAGCCTGCTATTGGTTGATGTGTTCTACTTGAAGGCCACGCCTATGCTCTGTTTTAATTAAGCCCTGATGATGATGAAACATGTCGGCTTTGGCCATTCAAATAAAGGCCTTTTTAACTATATTTTTCCTCGTGCAATGTGTTTACTTTTTCTACTTGTTTGGAGTGCCTGGAGTCCATTGTGTTTGAGTTTTGATCCTTTTTCCAAGAGCACCCTCTACTTGCTCCTACTGATTGGAACACCTGCAGCAAACAGTCACATTTTTGTTCTTCCAATCAAAAAAAAATGTTTTAATCTTTTGAAATGCTTCTGGTCATGGAAATTCTACGTGTTTGTCAGGGAAAAGTTGAAGTTTGAAGGTGGAGAATCTGTAAAGTGTATCCTGCCATTTTCCTGGAGCTTCATGTGGATCAGTCGCAGATTGAACTGGAAATGCTTTACACCTGTGTTTCCAATTTCCTGCTGCTGAGACAAAATGAACTGAAACATTCTGCTACTGTCTGAAACGGCATCGCAGTTCTGCACAGAGCCCAGGAACAGATAAAAACACTTTAAGATGAGTTTCACTAGCTAGGACCACGCCAACAACAACATAGTGTGATATAAGATAATGTACGAAGCGAGGGAAAGATGGCAGGGTTGAGACTATGGATGGGGGCTCCATCTCAATCTGCAATTGGCCCAGCCAGAACACGACCCCCCTTGTAGGGGTCTTCTGACTGAAAGACAAAATAGAGATGGGAGGGTGGGGTCGGAGTTCGCCGAGACAAACTGGGATGATGGGAAAGGCTGCTACATATGGGCTTCTGGGAAATTCGAGGTGTGGTCGAGGTGAGTTGTGGTTCACTGGTGAGAGGAGAGGGCGGCTGAGGCCTGGTCCTGCTCCTGAATCTCACTTCATCATATTAACTACATTTAAACATGGCCATACCAGCTTGTCAAAGTCTGATCCCGTCAGATCTTAGAAGCTCGGAGGCCAGGACTGGTTAGGACTTGGATGGAAGATCATTGGGAAAATCGCAAAAACTGTCATTGTGTCCTTAGGCAAGACACTTCACCTGCGTTGCTTCGTATGAAAGTGGTGTGTGAGTGAGTGTTGGTGGTGGAGGGAGGGGCAGATGGTTCAGACTGACAGCTTCGCTTCTGTCAGTCTGTCTCATGGCAGCTGTGGCTACAATAGTAGTTTACTACCACTGGGTCTGGAGTGCATGAAGAATGATCTGCAAGCGTCTTTGAGTGTCCATGCGTCAGTTTTATACAGCGCTTTTCTGATGATTTTTATTAATGTAGAAAAGATGCTGACATGGACCACATTTGGACTAGAATTCGCCTCATCCGGATGTCCCTGAAACATCAATACTCGGACGTCCGGAAGATGTTGGAAAAAAGACTGGCGTCTGGCATCTGGCGTCAACGTGATTGGACGTACAAAAATGACCCTAAAGAGACATTGTTTCAACATGTCTTTGCGCAGTATTTGATTCTGCCTCTTGCTCTTTTTGCTACTTATTTAGAATTTATTATCATTTATGTTTTACTCTTGTTGTTATATTATATTGTGATGTGTGAGCGAATGTGTCCGAACCATTTCCCTTGTGGACAGTGTTGGGAAGGTCACTTTTAAAATGTTTTCCCCTACAGATTACAGATTACACACCCCAAAATGTAGTTTGTAACATAATCCATTACATCACATTTTATTGTGTCCGGTTATGTATTTTAGCGTGTGAGTGTGAGTGTGAGTGTGTGTGTGTGTGCATGTTTGTGTGTATGTGAGTGTGTGTGTTTGGGTTGTTTGACTATGTGGGGTTGGGGGTGCGGGGGTTGGGTTGGTGGGGGGTGGTTGGGTGGAAATGCGGGACTGTTTTTAATCACTGTAAAGCACTTTGTGTTGCATTTTGTATGAAAAGTGCTTTATAAATAAAGTTTGATTTGATTTGATGATTACGTTACTCACTTTAAGTAATTTAATCTAAATACTTTGGATTACTTGATTTGCTGTAGAGAAGCAAAAACTAGGAAATCACCACATCAGATGTTTTGTCTGCTAAAAGAAAATAAAAAGCCCAGACTTTACTTAACCAAATAAAAAATATTATTGATAGAAGATGAGGAGACATGGTCCACACAGCAGGATTTAGTCCTGTTAAATCCTGTTTGAGACATAGTTTAGACCTAGTTTAGACCTGGTTTAGACCTGGTTTAGACCTGGTTTATTCCTGGTTTAGACCTGGTTTTAGATCTGGTTTAGTGTCCGGCAATGAGTGGAATTACCAAAAAAAAAAAGATGTATAGCTCAAAATGTGAAAACGGGAAAATACCTCTGTGTTATCCATTTATTTCAACAAGTAACTGTAATCTAATTACCACTCACTTAAACAGTAACTCTAACTGAATACAGTTACTCATAATTTGTACTCGTAACTCTGGTACATGTAGTCTGTTACTCCCCAACACTGCTTGTGGATCAATAAAGTTTGTCTAAGTCTAATTTTGTGATGTGTTTTGTGTCAGCAAACCAAAACTATTAAAGTCTCTGAGTACAGTTTATTCTGAGAAGCACTGTTCATTTCTGTAAACCTCTGGTGTGAAAGGGGAAGTAAAGGCGTAACTGTTGCCCCACCACAGTTTACAGAAGTGAGAGCGGAAATGCACACAGAATAAACCTGCATCTGCACAAACGCACAACACGGCTCCTGTTTCAAACAATACAATACTTTATTACTGCTATAGCTTTTTAAAGATGACTTTTCTTTTACAAGCAAAAGAGAGGCTCAACGGAACTAACATCAATCGTGCATCGTGTAACTTTGTGGTTTGGGGTCCGTCACCTGCTTGTTTCCGTGGATACGTCATTGCTCTGCCTGGAATGTTCCACAGTGTGACATTAAACAGCTCTACTTTACATTTATTCATTTACAGGTGGATTTAGAGCTTAAAAATACCTCAAAAAACAGACATTCTGACTGTGAGCGGGATCGCCTCTCCAGATCTGACCTGTAACTTGGTCTGTTACCAAATTTTACTGTGGAACATTCCGGACAAAGCAATAAGATCTCCATGGAGAAAAGCATTTGACGAACTCTCCACCAGAAAAGTTACATAATACCCCTTTAAAACAATAGTACACAACTTGCAGAGGTGGGTGGAGTAAAAGTCGAAGTAAAAGTAAGAGTCAGAGTAATGTTACTTCAGAACAATATTACTCAAGTAAAAGTGCAAAGTAGTGGTCAGTAAGTATAAAAAGTATTTGGAAAAAGTACTTATAGAGTAACTGTAAGTAATATCTGAGTTATAATTTGAAGTTAATGTAATTTGATGATTACAAAACATGAAATCATGCACAAAATCTGCCATTTCCAAAAGATAAACACAAAAATAAGACAAACTCAATCATAGAATGAAACACATATGTTCAAATCATTTCAGATTGTCACATAAAGCTTTTGTTACTATAGACTCATTCACAGTGAGAAATGGAACCACATCTTTTATTCAAGTAAAAGTACTGTTACTTCAATAAAATAATACGAGTCTGAGTAAATGTATGGAGCTAAAAAAGTACTCCAGTGAATCTAACTACCTACTCCTGACAACCTGAAGTATTTACATAAAGTTAAAAGTACCACAGATTACTCAAGGTTTATAGTTTGAACACAGGCTTTTTCCAATAATATTAAAGGGCCCATCTCATGTAAAATAATTATTTTCACATTGTATCTTCTGCACATAAACAAGCACAATTTGGGTTTTGGAACATCCATTACACAATAGTTCTGAAATCTTACTGATTTCTTGGAGACAGTCACAAACCAGGAACTATGAAAGACCGACTATTGCTCCTCCCCCCCGCCCTCCCTGAGAAAGCACAAGCTCCGCCCTCCAAACGTGATGCAGGCTCTGAGTGAGTCGCCCTTCCTCCGCCCATCTCAGGGAGGGAGGGGGAGACAGACGTGCACCCTGATAGTGGTAGGAATAAACTTTTATTCATCATGGAGATACAGCGCGTACAGCCTAGGGATGGGCATGATTAGTCAATTAATCGATAATTGATCATTAAGAATTTCATCAATTACGTTAATTTTAAACGACAAACCAAATGTAGTTTGCTGTGCGTAACATGACCAAACAGGGGTCTGTACATGTGTCTCTCTGCATCAGAAGGAGCAAGATACAGTCGTTCAGTCTGCAACGTACCGAAGCACAAATGCATATTTAACAATGACTTGTACAAGAAATTCCACGCTTTCTGTTGCGTTCGGGACAAGTGTGAGTCCATGAGTCGCGCAATGTGGATGACGAGTCCCCACCTCCCTCCCCCCGTACGGTGTCCTGGTTTTGACAAACGCAAATATGGTCACACTAACCTGTATTCCACTGAGTCATGTCTTTTAATCCGACAGAAGTTCAACCGCATCAGCGACACAAGAGCTGTAGTTTTATCTTCGCTTAGTTTATGCAAATGAGCGATGCGGTTTTAAGTTTTGTTTCTGTGAGAGTTGAGCAAAACTGAATTAAACACATTCTAATCTCAAACGGGCTGATGTGGCTCTAGAGTCGTTATGGTTTATATGTCGTAAAGTTGAATTTATTTATGCAGATTAATAGGGCAGATAGTAATAATAATGATGATCATTTTTATATAAAAACGTTAATCAATCGTTGGAAGAATTAACGATCGATTATCGATTAATCATTAAGAAAATTTCATCGAATGCCCATTCCTAGTTCAGCCGCATGTGTTGGACCCAGAATCGGATGAGGACTTTGAGGAGCACGAAGCTCAAGCACCGCGTCCACATCAGCTGCCACTTTATTGATGGGTAAAGTTTTAATAAACACTAGTAGATCAACTTATTATATCGCGTTCACTGCAGTGGAGAACGATGATCTTATGCTGTCACTTTTGTTTAAGTGTTCATGTGGGAATTGTCAGTTGATGGGTGGAGGGGGGCGGGTGTGAAGCGCTTTCTGTTACGTCAAACGTGTCAGGTGTATCTGCCGCTTCATTGTTGTAGTAGCTTTAGTTCATTGTCACGTGGGAAGGTGGCAGAAATACACTGCAATTTGTTAAAAAAAGACACAGAATCAATCTAAAAACCACATGGGTGACAAATACAAGGCCCACACACTCACTCTTAGAAGGTAGAAAGCTCTGAAAAGTAGATTTTTTTCTTGAGATGGGCCCTTTAACATTCAAATCATTTCATATTGTCACATAAAGCTTTTGTCACGTTAGACTTACTCAGCGGGAAGAGGAAGCACAAGTTTTACTCAAGTAAGAGTACTGTTACTTCAAGAAAATAATACAAGTTTGAGTAAATGTACGCTGCTAAAAAGTACTCCAGTGAATCTGAGTACTACCTACCTCTGACAACCTGAAGTATTTATATGAAGTTAAAAGTACCAAAGTTTACTCAGAGTTTAGCTTGAACACAGTTTGTAACACATACATTACAGGTCTTATATTACACAAAATAGACTCTTGTGAACTGTTAGAATGTTGTTACCATCCCAAAAACAGAGCTAGAGTTGTGTTTTGTTTTTTTCAGTTACTCACTCTTCAGCACTTCCTGTATTACCATGTGACATCACAAGGTGGAACAGTGTTTTCGGGTTGTGTGTTAAACATGTGCGAATGAAACAAAACACAGCTCCAGGTCAGTTTCACAGTTTGGTAATGAGAGGTCTATAGTTTGTATCCGAGTCCACTTCGGCTGATGTGGCAGAACAGCGTCATGGCGAAACACATCCCCAAAACCTGGAAAAACAATAAAAATACAGTTAAACAAAATACTGTATTTTTCGGACTATGAGGTGCACCGGATTATAAGGCGCATTAAGGGAAACAAACGGTTGACACTTGAGACTGATCCTTTGCCTAGACCTCTACGATCCATTGGCAGATCGTGGAGGAATGTGGATTATGAATGTGAATGTGGGTGGGTCAGAGGGAACTACATAGACCATGATCCTTTGCTCCATTTCAGTGTAGACTACAAGAAGAAATAACAGTTCTAACACGTTCAGACTGCAGAACTTAATGCTCAATTTTTTTATTTTTTTGTGTGAAATCCGATGTTTTTGCGAGGTCGTTCACATTTCCAATTAAATGTGACTTGTATGTGACTCCAGTGTGAACATTAAACGGCCCAAAAGTGTCCCGCATGTGCACTGGAGACACGACGACGTCAACCGCAGTGAGCGTCTCTGTGTTTATGGAAGTTGTCCAAACATGGACGCAGCATCGAAGCACCTGGAGATTTTAAAGTTCCTCTCGTAGCGGAGCCAGAACATGAACAACTTACTTGTTTTAAGGAGGAGATTGAGAAGGAGAAGGACGAGGTTTTTGGCCGTGGCTTTTTTTGTGAGCTCATTATCAATTTTCGTATGATGAGAAGAACATTTGTGTACATTTGTGAGCGCCTACTTGTGCCACTCTCATGGGAGGAAACACATCTTCGGCAGCCTATTTCCGTGAGTAAACACATCAGCCAAACTCTTTGGTATAGCCAAGTCCACTGTGTGATAACATGTAGATTGGATGAATGCACCTTGTCCATTCAGACTGAAGTCACATGTCAAAATATCAGATATGTACAGTACTTATTACTACTTTTACCTTCCACCACTGTATAAACATCATCACAACAAATAACAGATATTTGTGAATCATACGTCATACTAGCAAGCAGTGTTTTTTTTTTTATTATTATTATTATTTATTCATAAGATTAATAAATCTTATCTGTATGCCATATCACATCACCATCACAAGGTGGAACAATATGTAGGGTTTGTGTGTTGAACGTGTGTGAATGAATCAAAACACAACTCCAGGTCTGTTTGTGACGAGGAAACGACATTAAAAACACAGATCAGAAAACAGCGTCAGATGAGTGCTTTAAAAAGTACTTCAGTCGTAGTAACAAAATATATTTACCTCAACAATGCAGAGAACAATGACAACGATCCCACTGGTCAGAAAATAGTCCTCAAAAAGCACCTTTGCTTTCTCAAAACAGCCCTAAAATGTGACGAAATAGTGATTTAATATTGAAATACAAAACATGTCTTTGTGTTTTGTTGGTACCGTTTTGTAGTAGGTTGGTGCGTCTGGGTTACAGGGTCTGATGCAACAGGACTTTGGGATTTTACCCTTCCAATCTGACTCATTCTTAACTCCACAACACTCCATCTGAAATCACATTTTAAAAATAAATCAAATATAGAAGGAATCTGAGCAAATCTTTACTGCTGCTCCACTAAAGAAGCGTTTGGAGCCTCACTCTGTACTGTGTAAAAAAAAGTACTACAGGTACTACTACAGCTGCACATGGACTGTCAGTGTTGGTCAGATCACTGTGGAAAAAAAATCTAATTACTGATTACTCCTTCAAAAAGTAATCGAACCACTACTCTAATGGCTTTACTTCAAAAGTAATCAAATTACTGATTACAAAGACATGAATGGAGTATGAAACTATGGGAACTGTGCAATAATGGACTGTGCAATAATGGAACTATGTAATGAGTGGAGTGTGCAATATTTTAGTATCTGGCCCCTGTGACTCCAGCCCTTGGGACAACAGATGGAAATGAGCCTTGGGCTACAATCCGGTGTGTTTACATTCATGTTGTCATGTTTGTTTATTAACATGCTGTCCCAATCAAATAAATAAATAAAAGTACTTTTACTTTTTTTAAAGGAGCACACAAACATTCTGCAATAAGAATTTTATTGCAAGTGCAATTCCTGTAGAGCTGCTGGTGTTGATCTTCCACCACCTAAGTGACACTGGACTAGTGTTGTGTGTACTCGCCCAGATGAGGCCATATCATGTGTGTTTGTGTGTGTGTTTGTGTTTGTCACTGGAGAAACTCTTTTCTCCTGATGTGTTCTGTCTGTCTGATTACTGTCATGAGTTACTTAGTACTTGCCCAACACTGGTGCCTAAACTTTTTAGGTTTAAACCAACTGGATTTCCGCAGTGAAACTGGCGGCCCAAAGAAGAGACTCACATGAGTCTCACTCTGCTTTCTGATTGGATAATGATCTCGACCCAAAACACCAAATTATAAACTAAATAACTTGTCTGTCATGTCCCATGTTTGTGTAACTCAGAGCTGTTTCTGAGAACTGTTGTAATGTTGATTTATTCTGTTTGTTTTGAACATGTTTCCCTCATATCTGGGAGAAGATAGAAGGTCAGATTTATGGAATTCAAAACACACTTTTACAGTTGCTTTAAAACGTGATATGTGTCACTGCCCACTCTTTGAAATGTGTCCTGTGTTTAAATGTTTTTCATTATCTGGGACATTTCAAATAATTCATATTTTCCTTTTGTTCTTATTTGCATTTATAGTCTCCTCACCTTCTCCTGAGTCACGTCCCAAAAATTGATACTCGTAGAATTGTCCGTTTTTTCTATAGTCTTCTTCAGGGTCGCTGTCAGATCTTCCTCGAGCCAAGTGGAAATCTGTCAAAATAAAACAGGACAGTAGAAAAATTAAATCAAATGTTAAAGGGCCCATATGACGTTGCTGAGTTCTTCTCTCAAATAGAAAACAAGTGTTTGAGTAATCCTTTATTATTAGTCTGTCTACATCTCCAAAGCTCAGAATTCTCTGTTCCACCTTGTGACGTCATGTGGTGATACAGGAAGTGCTCCACTGTGTTTTTAAACTCCATACACCTTCACTAGAATCATTTGGATACTTCTAACTCTGGAACTGCCAATCTCTACTGAACTAAAAGTAAAAGGAGCTGTTCACTTTAACTACCACTTCATGACATCACAAAGTGGAACGGAGCATTTTGGAGCTATAGACATATTAAAGGATTACTCAAACACACTTTTTTTTTTTTTTTACATTTTTGCTATCAGTTTTCAATACCAGTACTTTTGTAAACACGGGGTAATTATCAGTAATCAAACTGAGTCCTCAAAATGGCGTCTGTAACATGAAATAGCAGTTTTAGCTGAAGCCATGAATACAATTTCAGGTATATTATTTTTATTATTAGATATTTTCATCCAGTTCTGGAAACATAGCTTGTACCCCACTAAGATCCCACAAACATATGGAGAAAAGATGTCAGGTGTCTTGCCCAGTAGCACAGAGGCAGTACTGAACTGAACCACAGAATTTTTTAAGAAGTCAAACTGCTCTTACGTCGTTCTCGTAGAGCAGAAGCAGACAGGCCGCAGTGAGCTCAGCCAACATCAGGATGAAGAGCATCAAGAAGAACTGAAAAAAAAGAAGAAAAAAACAAAACAAAAACCATCAGATATTTGAATGAAACTAAATACAACTTCAGGTCTGTTTTTGAGGAGGGGATAAACATTCAAACATGACTTCAAACTCACTCTGTAATATCAGACTGTTAAACTCCAGTCCAATCATAATACTTTTGAAAATTCTAAGATTTCTCTACTATAAGGTTACGTTTACACTTAAACAAATCACTGTATCACCGTATCGAAAGCGTTCTGCGTCCAGACACGTCGTTTCTGTGTCCACAAGTCTTCCCTATTCACATAACTTTGAGCAGATTTGTTTACATTTTACAGAAACTAAACTTAAAACCGCATGGCTCATTTGCATAAACAAAGCACTTAAACAGGTCGCTATTGTGCGCTGATGTGGTTCAACTTCTGTCGGACTAAAAGACATGACTCAGTGGAATATGAGTGTTCTCTCTGTGACAGAGGGGTGTTCTGCTGATGGTGAGTCTGTTCTGTGTTTCTGTCGTGTTGGAGACGGTTCATGTGAAACTTTTCAGACATTAAACGTCTGCAGGTCGTACACACAGACACACGTTTATATGAATGGAAAGATGTTCTAGCCTCTTAGTGTTTTGGCGGTGAATTACTTTGCGGCGCACAGAACTACATCAGAGTATCAGTGTTTTCAGGCGTCCACACAGTGCCGGATCAGATCTGTACTCAGATGAATTCGTGGGAGCTGGAAGCATCAGATCATTTGGTCTCTGGAGCCGTTTTCAATTGTATTAGTGTGGACAAACACTACATCTGCAACAAAAACGACTCTAATACAAACTAGTGTGGACGGGCCTAAACTTCAGGATGAACATTCTAGAATCCCTATAGTTTTTACAGGACAGGTCAAAAGTTTATGGTAGAATTTGCCTTTGGACTTAGAATGCAGATTTAGATGTTGAAAAGAGATACATTGATATTTGGGCTGACATTTGCACTTTTTATGGTATCAGGTATCGTTTTAAACCTCCAGCACAGACCGATATTTTGGAAAGAATACACACAAAACTTGATTTGAGTGCAGAAAGGGCACTGCAAAAATGTGCCTCCACTGTCATATTTTCTCTATAAAGATAGAGAAAATGGCTTTAAAGTTTTAACATCATTCCTGATTTGATCTTTGACCTCTGAAAAAAAGTTTGGGAAACCCTGCTTTAAAACATGTCGCAGTATCTGTATCTGTGAGCCGTGTGCATTGTGGATTCCTACACCAACCGTGTAGGCTCTCGGGAAGATCAGAGTGGGTCCTGGGGTCGTAGCTTTGTGACGCACTTGGAGGCTGTTGTACATGCTGAGATCAAGAATGTGTTTTGGACATTTATTATCAGATGAACACCGATCACAGCGCAGCAAAGAGGATGGATGGGACCAGCTAGAAGAACTAAAGATGAGAATGTAAATAATGGTGGTCAACAAAAATTACATCTACGCAGCACTGACCTTCAACAAAATACAGGTAAGTGTTCGCTTTTACACTTGTGCACCAGTAAAACAACAGAACAGTGCAGTATCAGTGTTTGAATTTTAAATCAGTTACCGAATCGAGACAGAGATGAGCCTTAGAACTTTGTCAGAATTGAGTTAAGACCAAAAATCATCTGTAAAACTCCTGCTTTATTTGGTGACAAAGTACATAGTTGCAGAGTCTACCTTTCTAGGACAGTATAAGTCTTTGGTTAATATACATATATAAATATATATATACTCGGATTACTTGACATTGTCATGCTTTTTAAAATTACATGAATGTACCAACCAGATCCTGAACATTCTTGTTTGTTCTTTTCAGATTGTCTGTTGAGCCCAAGTCTCCATGAACAGCCTTTTGTTTTACTGTAGAGAAACAAAGACTAGAATCGAATCTTAACTTAAGATGTTTTGTCTACTTAAAGACAATAAAAAGCCCAGTCTTTCCTTAACCAAATTAAAAATATTATTGATAGAGAAATGATTTTTTATATGAGATCACTGCTGCCTTAAATTATGTCCACCTACTGTTAGGTGTCATACTGTTTAGACCTGGTTTAGTCCAAATTTTTTCCTGGTTTAGTCCTCGTTTAGACATGGTTTTACTCCCAGTTTTAATCCTGGTTTTAGTCCTGGTTTAGCCCAAAATGTGAAAACAGGAAAATACCCTCATTTATTTCAACAAAGTAACTGTAATCTAATTACTCATACACATTTGAAGAAAATAATTAAAATGGACCCAGCGCATGAGCCCTAAAATGTCTACAGAGCTTTTTGGCAGCCAATTTCAAATTCTACTAATTCTAAACAATCAGTATCGGCCATGACAACATGTAATATAAAAAGTAACTTCTCTGTAATGACTTCTATCCAGTATGACGTCTATCCACATGAAACTGAAACTAACACAAAGGTCAGCGTCTTCCTGTATAAATAACAATAACACAAATAAACCCCACTGAAACCATTTTTGCACAGAAGCCTCTGACACTGGAGCCATACGTCAACCACAAACACACTCTGATGTCAGGAAAACACTGTAAAGGTGCACAGTGTCACTTTTCTGGGGGAGGGTCCCTCAAGTGCTTTTCTCCACACTATGGTATTAAACTTTTCTATCTTCACGGAGACCAAACCAGACCAAGTTACAGGTCAGATCTGTGGAGAGGCGACCCCGCTCACAGTCAGAATGTCTGTTTTTCTAGGTATTTTTGAGCTGTAAAACCACCTGTAATTGAATAAATGTAGTAAAAGTAGAGCTGTTTAATGTCACACTGTGGGATTTCACACAGAGCAATGACATCTCCATAGAAACAAGCAGGAGGCAGTCCAAAACAAATATTGAGTGTGTATACATGCACATCAGTATCCCGGTGAAGACAGGATTCGGGATACTTTTGCGGTCTTGCTGTTTCACAGATTTTTGTAGTGTAATTTTGCATGCTTTTATTAATTTATTTTTTTTACAGGCTTATTTACAATTGTAGAACTGAGTTGATTTTTAGATTTCACTATAAAGGCAGAAGAAAAGACATTTCAATCTGTGTATCATTCGTTCATTCATTTTTCAATATAAAACCAAAAATAAGAAAACGAAAACAGAGAAACAAGAAAACAGTTTTCTTCATTATTTGTCTCCAAAACCAAAATGAAAAAAATGGATAATGATTAGTTTTTTCAGTTTTTGATTTTGTGTTTAAATGAAGAATGGAAAAAAAAAAAACGATAAACGTTTCCTGTTAACGTGACTTCTGTGACTGCGATGCCGAACTGTTGCACCACTACGGACTGAACCAGGACTGATCCAGATCTAGGACCACACCGGGACCAGAGCAGGACTGAGACCAAAACCAGACTGGGACCAGATCGGGACCAGACCGAGACCAGGCTGGGACCAGACCAGGACCAGACCAGGACTGAGACCGAGACTAGGCCAGGACCAGACCCGGACCAGACTGGGACTGAGACCGGGATTGAGACTGGGACCAGACCAGGACCAGGCCGGGAACAGGCCGGGACCAGACTGGGGGTTCAGAGCCCACGGCAGGGTCGGAGCTCAAAGCTGAGGCTTGGACCCTGCGGAGGCTCGGAGTCAAAGCTCGGAGTCCGCTCTGGTTCCGCTTTGGTCCCGCTCTGGTCCCGGACCTGTATCAGTCCTGCTCCCATCCGTATGCAGTGCAAAAGTCCGACATCACAGTCATGGAAGTCACGTAAATGGTTGTTATCTGTTTTTTCATTTGGTTTTGGAGACAAATAATGAAGAAAACTGTTGTTGTTGTTTTTTTTTTCATTTTCTTATTTTTGGTTTTATATTGAAAAACAAATGAACGAATGATACACGGATTCATTTCACTCCCAAACGTCAAGTCCCCAAATACAAGTTCTACCATAAAACAGCCCACGTGATTCTGAACTCTTGTAATCATGTTTAAATTACTGACACTGACCATTAACAGTAAATAAGATACATTGTCATCACTTTCTCCATTTAATCATGTGGCTTTATAAAGTTTTCCGGTTCAAAAACTACTTTCTGTTCTGTATTTTCTCAACAACACGTTAATTAAAACCCTCCGCTTATATATTTCAGCCCTCGTATGAGTCATGATCTCAAATGTAGGGTCAGTATAACTCTAAGGGACTTTATTTTTGAATGTGGTTTCATTCACATGTTTAACACACAAACCTGCACATTTAGACTGAGTAATCTGTGTGTCATTCGTTCATCCATTTTTCAAAATAAAAACAAAAACAGGAAAATGAAAAAAATTACTATTTTCTTCATTATTTGTCTCCAAAACCAAAATGAAAAAAACAGATAACGATTCACATAAATATATAATTGTAACCACTGTTGGGCAAGTGACTTTAAAACTGTAATGTGTTATTTCTGACTTGTTAGTGTCATTTCAAAGTCATTCATTACATTACAATATTACTGCATTTAAAATGTAAAATATTACATTTACTATTGCAGCACTTTTAAGTTACTCTCACCAAAATAACTGTGAAGATGCTGAACTCTGGCGCTGTATATGGACTGAACCAGGACTAAACAAAGACTAAACCAGGACTGAACCAGGACTAAAGCAGGACTAAACCAGGACTAATCTTGGACTAGAACTTGGGGTAACATTTTATAATAACTACTTATTTAGCCTTAATAAAGCATGAACAAAGGCTTAATTAATAATGATTCACGCTTAGTAACTACTTAATTACTACCTTAATTAGCACTTGCACTTAATTTGCCTGTGCTGTAAATAGTTACTCATAATTATTTCATACTTAATTACTCATGGACTAACCATTTGAGCATTTATTAATGATTAATAAGCTATGAGAGAATGATTTACCAATAATTCAATGCAATGATCATTCAGGCAGCTGTTACCTGTTAAGTCTTTTTGAGAGCTTTTCTTAAGTGAAGACAAATGATGCTTTATTAAGCATTTACTAAGCGTGAATCATTATGAATTAAATCTTTGTTCATTATTAATTAAGTCTTTGTTCATGCTTTATTAAGGCTAAGTAAGGTGTAGTTATTATAAAGTGTTACTGAACTTGGAATGTAGGACAGCCCCTGAGAGAACCCCCGAGCGCAACTGGGCGTCAGCTGCGTTTAGCTCCGTGGAGCGTGAAGTTCTGTGTCGGTCTTTTTGCTCGCGGTCACCCGACGGTCTACACGGGCGCGCCTCCAGCGTTTCACTGCTGCTGATATCACGGTGATTTTATAGAATTTGTATTTAAAAAATCGAAAAACCCACAACTTCAATATAAGTTAAAAGAGCATTGTAGCGTTACTCACATTTGTACCGGGTAAAATATTACCACTTTTTTCCCTGTAATGCCACATTACTGCGTTACAGCAAAAGCAATGCATTACAGTCATTCATTACTTTTATAAAGCGTTACTCCCAACACTGATCTTAACTGTGTTTTAGTTAAATGAGTCAGTGGTGGAAGGTACAAAAGTAAAAGTACAATACTTTACAATTTTTAAGTATCTGTACCATAGTTAAGTTTTTTTGTTTTTTTTACAATGGATAGTTTTAATTTACTTCACTACATTTGTGATCATGTATCTGTACTTTCTACTCTACTTTTTTTTTTTTCATGTGGTACTTTTACTTTTAGTTAAGTAATCATTTGCCCCTGTATCTGTACTTTTACTTAAGTAACAAAATAGAGTACTTCATCCATCACTAAAATACTGAAATAAGTAAGCTAAACTCAGAACATAACAATAGATTTACTTAAGTAGATTTTTTTATCATTTATTTTTTTTCATGTGGTAATTTACTTTAACACTTGTGGGTAAATGACAACATATTTTATCGGAAGTGCCATTCATTTAGACGGTGAGGGTATTTTTGGGGCTTAAAAATGCAAAAATCTGAAACCATCCTCCAGAGCGTTTCCTTCTACACTGCCCAAGACACAAAACTCTGGTCAGATCTGCTCACGTCCAGTACACAGAAACAAACATCGGATCATTTCCATGCGTCAGACCTTCAACCACCACCAAGCCACCTGGCATTCATGTCCAATAGAATTCCACACACTTTTGCGTCATCGTATGTACGCAGATTTCCTCCCGAAAACGCTAATCTAAACGCGGAATAAAATGTGTGAAGTGTGAATGTGCCACTTTTGCATCTTCTGTTCAGACCATCATCATATAAACGTAGCCTAAACAACAAAAAGTAGTACTTCATCCATCACTGAAAAGAATAGGCTAACCTTAAAACATAACATAAGCCCAAACCAGTCCAAGTGTGTGGCCTTACCGTGAGCAGTAGACAGCGGTTCTCTCTGAGCGCGCCCAGAAAGCCCAGGAAGGACACGCAGGTGATGATGATGCCCGTGATGATCAGAAGATGGGCCAACTCCAGCCCCGCCAGAGAAGGAGCGATGATGGCCGCCTCACTCACGATCATGTAGCTGCCCAGACCCAACACGCCGATGCCAGAGAGCTGAAACCATCACACGAGAAGGTCAACGGTCAGTTCAGTTGTGTTTTGTTTCATTCACACGTTTAACACACAAACCATGCACATTTAGGAGTTACGAGAAATGTTCCACACACCTTTGCTAGAGTCATTTGGATAATTTTAGCCCTGGAATTGCCAATCTCTGCTAAACTAAAGGTAAAAAAGAACTTGAAAACTTGAAAGCAGAGGAGATGTAGACAGACTAATAATAAAGGGTTATTGTCTACATGCTGCCATTAGGCCAGTTAATACGCAGCAATAATGTGTCCTACCACAATTATGCAGACGACACTCAGACCTACGTCTCACTGCAGCAGGAGACTTTGGACCAGTGGACTCACTTTGTCACTGTCAGTGTGTGGAGGCAAAACAACTTTCTCCAGCTAAACTCACACAAGACTGAAGTCATAGAAACAAAGAGACAGTGTCAGCAGTCACCTCCAGTCTCTCTCTCTAAAACCTTCAAATCAGGCACGAAATCTCGGGGTAATAATGGACTCAGACTTGAACTTTAACAGCCACATCAAATCAATAACATCTGCAGCCTTTTACCATCTAAAAAACATAGCAAAAATCAAAGGTTTACTGTCTAAATCAGACTTGGAGAAACTTATCCATGCGTTTGTCTCCAGTAGGTTAGATACTGTAATGTTCTGCTCACTGGTCTCTCCAAACGAGCTGTGAGACGCTGCAGAACATCCAGAACGCTGCAGCTCAAGTCCTTACTAGAACTAGGAAGTACGAGCACTTAAGTCCTGTGCTCAGGTCTCTGCAGAGAATAGACTTTAAAGCAGCTCTGCTTGTACAAGTCTCTCCATGGCCGAGCACCAAAGTACATCTGTGTCATATGAACCATCTCGCACTCTGAGGAGCTCAGGGACCGGCCTCCTGCTGGTGCCCAGAGTCAGGACTAAACAAGGGGAGTCAGCGTTTCAGGTTCACACAGCTAAAACCTAGAACAATCTTCCTGAACATGTGAGACAGGCCTCTTCTTTGACGCTATTTAAATCCAGGCTCAAAACGGTTCTGTTTCACTGTGCATATGACTGAAAGGTTTTCATTCCGCACTCTTGTCCACATGAATCATCTGCACTCTGAGGAGCTCAGGGACCGAACTCCTGCTGGTGCCCAGAGTCATTAATAAACACTGGGAGTCAGAGTTCAGTTTTATGAAGCTAAACCTGGAACAGTTTTTAGCTGAACATGTGAAACAGACTCTATTGTGACTTTGTTTAAACCCAGACTCAAAACTTCTGTTCTGTTCAGCTGTGTATGACTGAAAGTTTAAAATTTTTCATTTCGCACTCTTTTCTCAAATTTAATGTCTCTCTCTTTTTAATTTTATGATGATTATTTATGTTTTGATTTGTTTATATTGTGATTTTAATGTATTTCTTATTCTGTGAAGCATGGTGAATGATTTTGTGTATAAATTATGTTAAATAAACTTGCCTTGCCTACTCAAAGAGCTTTACGTCAAGGAAACACTCAACCGTTCACAAAGACATTCAAACACCAGTGCACACAAAGACTGGGGGCGAGGTGCGTTAAGTGTCTTGCAAAAGAACACAACAACAATAACACCCTTCATCTGTGGAAGTCTGCGGAAATTCAAGCAAATACTGATCATGACAGTTTCTGCCTTCTGCCTTTGCTCATGACACAAAGGCAGAGAACAGGAACTGACAAATAAGGGTAAAGGGTGAAGTAAGTTTTGAAATCAATATTTTTCGCAAACAAGTATTTTCTTCATGATACCATCTAGATGTCAGATTTTGGGAGCCCTACCTATTGTTTGGACAAAACAGAAACTTTGAAGTCATTTTTCTCAGTTTCACACGCTGGCAGGTTAAGGTCTTTAGTCTTTATAGGGCAGTGTTGTTGTTCCAGTTAAATCAATACTTTCTCACATTGTGTAAAATTAAAGCTCAGGTTAAGTCTAACTTAAGTCTAACAGAGTAAGGCAAAGGACAAACTCAATGTGTCAACTGGACAAAAGTTTATTTTGGTGAAATATGTTTCGCAGCTCTACTGTAAACAAGTGTGTGTGTTAGTTTCAGAGTAGTTTCAGTGAAGTTAGCTCCTCCCTGCAGACAGATATAAGGAAGTGTCCACCAGCCTCTGACCACAGCTGAAGAAGCAGCTTGGATGAACTGAGAAACATCTTCAACCAAAATAAACTTTAGTCCAGTTGACACATTGAATTTCTCTTTTGCCATGGATTCTACTTGCATGATTCATCAGCCAGTTTCACTTTGTGGAAAATGTCTGACCTCGCAGCATTAGGAGTTGTTCGCTTAACGGTAGGCGAGTAGTTTTTTATTTAACCAGTCGCTCCTATTTGGTCGTGACGTATGTAATGCTAACTGGTATCTTAAGCTTTTCCTAAATCCCGTAGGACAGGGGTGTCAAACATGCGGCCCAGGGTCCAGATCCGGCCCTCCAAGACCTTTAATCTTTCCCTCGGTTGATTTTCTACTAAAAATATTTGAATTATATTTTCTATTAAAATATTGGTAATTTTCTGTGGTGTTTATCACAGCAGTGTCTCCAGCGTCTCTGTACGTGGCCCCTCCCACCAGAGCAGCACAAATGAAGACTTGTCTCTTTCCAAACGCTCTTAAAGGACGATCATTTTGACTGTTGACAGTGACACCTTCATCAGCAAAATGTCCAACATGAGAAAAGTTCATGTTAAAACATTGTGTTGAAATTGCATTTTTCTTAAAGTTTCAGGTTGTTCATGATATTATAATACTTTGTAAAAGAAAGAGTTCATCAATTAAAAAATATTTCTGTAATAGATTTGTGTTTCTCTGCATAAATATTTGAACTTATTGTTATTTTTGGGGTTTATATGACATGAGTTTTCTGATCTGGCCTCTTTTCGATCAAAGTAGGTTGGATACAGCCCCCGGACCAATATGAGTTTGACACCCCTGATGTAGGAAGAAGGACAATAATGTCTTTCCCCTTGATAAAATTCACCAAACATTCTCTTTGTTCTGGCTTTAAATCCTTGATCTCGGGAATCGTTACCAACAAAGAATATATGACTCTTCGCTGATTGGCTGGTGCCTGAACTCACACTTCCGGGATTTTTGCAAACCGTCTAGTGTATTCTAATTCCTGACCTAGTCGCTGGAGAGAAATGAAACTGAGCGGAGGCACTAGGTGGCGCGAGCGTGGTTTGGATTCTACCTGGATGATTGAGGGATTTTAGTAATAGATCTTCTAACACAGCAGTGCTGTCAGTTAGTGCCACACCACAGGAGAATGTTGATCACATCAGATGCAAAGTATGAATCATAACCAAATAAATAGGCCAAAAAAAACCCTACAACTTTACAACGTTTCCCTTTTTTGCTCGTAGTAGGCCCATACGGTGAATTTAAAACAGAATAATCATTAGAAACACTTACAAAACACAAGAAGTTCGCTACACACATGGTGATCTTGAGACATTTCAGACAAGCCTGAGCCATGGTGACGTCTTTGATTAAACCTGAAAAAGATCAGATAAAAAACACACATTAAACACATGATTCGAGAGGATTTTAAATGCACTGTGTTGATATCTGCTAGCTCCTCACAGCAGACAGGAAGTTGATGTCACTCACTTCCTGTGTTCCATTTTATTTTACTATCTCTGCACTGGCCGCAAAGAAAGCAACCGCACTTCCTCATTGTAAAAAATTGATAACATTATAAAAAGATTAGAATCACCTACTGAGTCTGTGTTGTTTCCAATTATTACTACTACAAGAACAGACTTTTCACATCCTCAGAATCGTCAGAATGTTTCAAATTCAGGAAGTGAAGCAGACAATATATAGTTTCAGTGATGGGTTTTACAACATTTTAATAAAAATAAACAACAATTTAGATTTTCCAAGGTACATATGTTAGTTCATTTGCTTCTCTGTAAAAATTATGAGTTAAAATGTCTGAGAGTGCGTAGTGTCTAGTGTAATCTTTTCTTAAATGAACAAATGACATAAAAATGTGTAAGTGTTTTCATATCAGACTCTGGTATCACTCGCTTGTGTCAGAGTGGTTTTCATTTGACAAATTTCACTTTTCACATTTGAATTTTTCAGATTGTGTGATATTCTGAAGTTAATCCCAGTTCCCCATTAAAATCACATTATATTTTGCCTCTATTCTGGAATTTAGAATGTTTTTGTTTACACATTTGTAACTTTTCAAAGAGTTGAAAGGTGATTTTTAGATTTTAGAATGTGATAATGTTGTACTTCTAGACGGGGTTTTCCTTTTAATAGCATTGTACTTTGCCAAGAAATATCCAAAATTCACAAATGTGGAACCTGAATGCAGTTGAAGAGTGAAGTGTGAAGTTGTCCAGGTAGAATCCATGGCGAGGAGAAGATTCAGTCAGACGTTTCGCAGCTCATCCAAGCTGCTTCTTCAGTTTTGAACTGAACTGAACTGAAGAAGGAGCTTCGATGAGCTGCGAAACCAAACTAACTTTAATCCAGTCGACAAACTGTATTTTCTCCACGGCATGGTTCCATAAAATTATCTAATCTCTGCCTACTACTTTTATTCTGTTACTCTGACGAATATTGAGACCAAAAGAAAAAGAATCCCTCTTTATTTTGGCATGTTGTCACGTTTTACGTTTTCAAATTTTCTGTCATGGAGCCTTTGACATACTTTCATTTATACTTTTGGTTTAAGAAAACATTGTACATTTAAGTTAAGAAGGGAAGAGTTGAAAAATGAAAATGTTGCTTGTTGCTTGTATCCAAGTGGTTTTCATTTGACAAATTTCACTTTTCTGAAGATATTCTGATATTCTGAAGATAATCCCGATTAAAATTGCATTATATTCAACTTCACTTTTGCCTCCATTCCAGAATTTCGAATGTTTTTGTTTACACATTTATAACCATTCAAAGAGTCTATTGGTGATTTTTAGATTTTAAAATGTGATAATGTCGTACTTCTAGACGGGTTTTTCCTTTTAATAACATTGTACTTTGCCAAAAATATCCCAAATTCATAAATGTTGAACTTGAATGCAGTTGGTTCTATAAGATTATTTGATCTCTGCCCACTATTTATATTCGGTTACTCTGTCAAAGGCTGCATGATAGAAAATCTGAAAACGTAAAACGTGACAATGCGCCAAAATCAGGTTCAGCCCCAATAAAGAGGGATTCTTTTTCTTTTGGTCTCAATATTTGTCATACTTTCATTTATACTTTTGGTTTAAGAAAACATTGTACATTTAAGTTATGAAGGGAAGAGTTGAAAAAATTGAAAATGTCATTATATCCTCATATTTTGATATTCAATTAGTCAGTCCAACATACGCTTCCTAAGATGTTGTTAAATTATTTAGTTGAGGCTTTAGGCAAATGTAAAATGGTTGTAAAATGACCCAAAAAGTGCAAAAATACAGTATCACGTTATTTGGGAGTTTATTTACGAAGAGTTTTTAAAGTTAAAATGTCTGAGAATGCATAGTGTCTAGTATAATCTTTTCTTAAATGAACAAATGACATAAAATGCATTTGTAAGTGTTTTTATATCAGGCTCTGGTATCACTCATGTGTTTGAGTGGATTTCATTTGACAAATTTCACTTTTCACATTTCAGTTTTTCAGATTTTGTGATAATCCCCATTAAAATCGCATTATTCAACCTCCTTTCCTGAATTTAGAATAGACATTTATAACCATTCAAAGAGTATACTGGTGATTTTTAGATTTTAGAATGTGATAATGTCGTACTTCTAGACGGGTTTTTCCTTTTAATAACATTGTACTTTGCCAAAAATATCCAAAATTCACAAATGTTGAACCAGATCATTTCTATTAGTGACTAGACCCAAAAATTGACCTTATTACAAGACAAATCTGCATTTTAACCAACTGCTTTGTCTGTAAGTTTTCACAGTATGGCATTAAACCTGTCTATCACCATGGAGACCAAACCGGACCAAGTTACACGTTGCTCATAGTCACAATGTTTGTTTTTCTAGGTATTTTTGACCTATAAACCACCTGTAACTGAATAAATAGTAGTAAGGTAGAGCTGTTTAATGTGACACTGTGGAACACCCAGGCAGAGCAATGATGTATCCACAGTGTTGGGGAGTAACAGATTACATGTACTGGAGTTACGTAATCAGAGTACAAATTATGAGTAACTGTATATATCACATTTTGGGTTATATCCAATTCTTTTTTCTTTTTTTTTTCTTTTTTTTAACCAGGATTGAACCAGGACTGAACCCGGGACTAAAACCAGGTCTAAACTAGATCTAAACCAGGTCTAAACTAGATCTAAACCAGGACTAAAACCAGGTCTAAACTAGATCTAAACCAGGTTTAAACTAGATCTAAACCAGGACTAAAACCAGGTCTAAACTAGATCTAAACCAGGTTTAAACTAGATCTAAACCAGGGCTAAAACCAGGTCTAAACCAGATCTAAACCAGGACTAAAACCAGGTCTAAACTAGATCTAAACCAGGTCTAAACTAAATCTAAAGCAGGGCTAAAACCAGGTCTAAACCAGATCTAAACCAGGTCTAAACTAGATCTAAACCAGGACTAAAACAGGATTTAACAGGACTAAATCATGCTGCGTGGACGTGTCTCCTCTTCTTCTATCAATAATATTTTTAATTTGGTTAAGTAAATTCTGGGCTTTTTATTTTCTTTTAGCAGACAAAACTTCTTATGTGAAGATTTCCTCGTCTTTGCTTCTCTACAGAAAATCAAGTAATCCAAAGTATTCAGATTACATTACTCACTTTAAGTAATTTAATGGATTACGTTACAAACTACATTTTGGGGTGTGTAATCTGTAATCTGTAGGGGAATACATTTTAAAAGTAACCTTCCCAACACTGCGTATCCATAGAAACAAGCAGTGACGGACCCCAAACCACAAAGTTACACAGTGTAGCTTTAAATAGTATTGACCTATGGAAAGTCGTGAAGCATCTGAACTCCAGTAATACAATTTCTAAGTTAACCTAACTTAGTTTACCCTTAATGTTCATGAATTTGGCCTTTTTATTTTCACATTTTCATCTCATGTTACCAAAGTTCCAAATGCGTACTTAACGAATAGAAGTCTATAGTCAGAGTGGACGTATACGCCGTAAAACCGAGCTATACTGAAACTTCTAATGTCAAGGGATGTTGTAGAAAGCTCGTATTTGTGTTAAAATGTTTCAAAAAGTATGTATTTATTTATTTTTTGTGTATTTATTGGCAAGAAGTATTTAGTTTTGTAGTAATGCAGCCAGTAAAAAGTACAAACGGTGTAATCAGAGGTTAGACCAGACACTTGCTTTAGTGTTGGACTGGGTTGTTTTCTTAAGGGGAGAAAAAAAATCGAGAAAGTTGAGAAAAAAATAAAGACTTTTAGTAAGATTTTCGTATTTACCCAATGAAAAAATATATATAAAAGTTATGTACTATTAAAAAAAAGCTACAAATGTCACTTCGTATGATCACATTTGAACATTATTTTCAAGTTAATATAGAAAGTTCAACCAAAATGTTTGGAGTTTATTTTTTATTATTCTTTATGGTTTTTAGTGTTAGCGTTAAAGGTCGTAAAGAACATTTCTAACTATTTCAGTGTTATATTTTGACAAATCACTATTCGGTGTCGTTAACGCTATTGTTAGAGGTATTGTTCGCGATATTATTAGTGTTACTCTTTCTATGTAGTCAAATAAATCATGAACATACCTTTGTTGAAATGCCTTTGTGTCTCACCTCTGCGTTGTTTCTGTGCGTTCTGTCAGTTACTTCCTCTAATGATATCGCCTTCGCAGCTGTACGTCTCACTTCCTCTTTCTGTGCATTCAATGGAAAAACTCATGATGCTCAAACTGCACCAGCGCAGGGGGCCACCCGAAATATCACCGGGACAAAACCGTGTGAGTCTCTAGATTGGGGTATTATTAGAAAACTGAATACAAATAACCACAGAAGTTACGGTACCCTTACAAGGGTATGAATATTTAAGGACCAAAGACAAGCTGTTGGGGAATGCCATTCTCAAATGTGCATGTTTTTTTTTTTTTTTTTTTTTTTTTTTTTTTTTTTTATGCATGCGTGGAACTATCATTCTCAAGAGCTGAAAACAGTTCGCTTCTACAAATTCTTTATTTTCAGGCAGTGCAGAGGTGGATAGAGTGAAAGTTGTACTCAAGTAGGAGTAACACTACTTCAAATAAAATGAATCAAGTAGAAGTATGAAGTCCAAGAAATGACTCTAGTAGAAGTGCAAAGTCCAAGAAAATACTCTAGTACAAGTACAAAGTCCAAGAAATTACTCAAGTAGAAGTACAAAGTCCAAGAAATTACTCAAGTAGAAGTACAAAGTCCAAGAAATTTCTCAAGTAGAAGTACAAAGTCCAAGAAATTACTCAAGTAGAAGTACAAAGTCCAAGAAATTTCTCAAGTAATGGTAAAACATTATTTGGGAAAACTACTTTTCAAGAAAGAGTAACTTCCCTTTAAGAGTATCTGTTGTGACGTAACATCTTATTTATATTTGAAGGACCAAATATTAAATCATGCACAAAATCTGGTGTTTTCAAAAGAAAAACAGAAAGGAGAAAAAACACAAGTGTTCAAATCATTTAATATTGTCAACATGAAGCGAGAATGCTACATTGCAACAGTAAGAAAACTGTTACTTAATTAAAAATATTACTCAAGTAGGAGTAATATTTTAAAGTATGTTGTTAGAAAGTATTCTGAAAAGTACAATATCTTTATTTAAGTAAATGTAACTGAACCCACCTCTGAATCACAGTGTTGACGGATATTTGTGCGCTTTAAGGTATTGCCAAAATTGTGCTTTAAAAAGAACATGACTTGAAATTATTTGCCATTTGGGAGTGTCCTGAGAAAATAAAACTGTTTTTCCAATTTAAAGAACTAGAACTAGACACGGACTAAAGATGTGATTTGGTAATATTTTAATATTTCAAACAAATCATAATACAAAATGTTGATATACATTGTAAGTTCTCAGCTGCCAATCATGAGTCAGGAAGCTGTTTTAGTTTGACATTTAGCCCCACCCACTTAGTCCTCTTTGCTTCTCTTTGCACCATGACACAGGAACGACACGCGGTTAGTGTCACTTAATACAGTTGGTGTTTCAAGGTTTTCTAATCTCTGTCTATTAGTTATATTCACACTCTTACTTTGTCAAAGGCTCCATGACAGTAAATCTGAAAACATAAATCGAAACAAAGTGCCAAAATCAGGCATTATTTTTCTTTTGGTCTCAATATTGGTCATACTTTCATTTATACTTTTGGTTAAAGGAAATATTGTACATTTAAGTTATGAGGGGAAGAGTTCAAAATGGGCAATATTGACAGAAATGAAAATGTCATTATATCCTCCTATTTTGATATTCAATTAGTCAGTCCAACATACACTTGCTAACATGTTGTTAAATTATTTAGTTGAGGCTTTAGGCAAATGTAAAATGGTTGTAAAATGACCCAAAAAGTGCAGAAATACAGTATCACCTTCTGTGGGAGTTTATTTACGAAGAGTGTTTTTTGTTTTGTTTTTTTTCCAATTTACATCTTAATCGTAATCATGACTTAGATTCAAATTTTGCATTCTCAATATCACTGTCGTCCTATAATCTCACTCAATCTCACTCATAATCAGTGTTGGGGAGTAACAGATTACATATACCGGAGTTATGTAATCAGAGTACAAATGATGAGTAACTGTATTCAGTTACAGTTACTGTTTCAGTGAGTGGTAATTGGATTACAGTTACTTTGTTGAAATAAATGGATTACAGGGTGGTATTTTCCTGTTTTCACATTTTGGGCTAATTTTTTTCATAATTCTACTCATTGCTGGACACTAAACCAGGTCTAAACCAGGTCTAAAACCAGGTCTAAAAATAGGTCAAAACCAGGTCTAAACCAGGACTAAACCAGGTCTAAACCAGGTCTAAATTAGGTCTAAACCAGGACTAAACCAGGTCTAAACCAGATCTAAAACCAGGTCTAAAAATAGGTCTAAACCAGGACTAAACCAGGTCTAAACCAGGTCTAAATTAGGTCTAAACCAGGACTAAACCAGGTCTAAACCATATCTAAAACCAGGTTTAAAAATAGGTCTAAATCAGGTCTAAACCCGGTCTAAACCAGGTCTAAAACCAGGTCAAAAACCAGGTCTAAAACCAGGTCTAAAAATAGGTCTAAATCAGGTCTAAAAGTAAGGTCTAAACCAGGTCTAAAAATAGGTCCAAATCAGGTCTAAACCCAGTATAAACCAGGTCTAAACCAGGTCTAAACCAGGTCTAAACCAGGTCTAAACCAGGTCTAAAACCAGGTCTAAACCAGGTCTAAACCAGGATTTAAGAGGACGAGACCATGCCGTGTGGACCGTGTCTTCTCTTCTTCTATCAATAACATTTTTAATATGGTTAAGGAAAGACCGGCTTTTTATTGTGTGAAGATATTCTAGTCTTTGTTTCTCTACAGCAAATCAAGTAATCCAAAGTATTCAGATTACGTAACTCACTTTAAGTAATTTAATGGATTATGTTACAAACTACATTTTGGGGTGTGTAATCTGTAATCTGTAGGAGAATACATTTTAGAAGTAACCTTCCCAACACTGCTCATAATCAGTTAAACTTGTATTTTCCCACTTGCCACAAGGAGGCCTCAAAATGTAAAGGGTATTATATTTTCAAATGTTTTAATTTATTTTTCAGACAAGTGTAACATTTACAGTATGTTTTAAAATATAACATTTTCCACATGGATATATAAGAGCAAGGAACCACATGTAAATAGGCTGAGTGGTCATGTTCCCATAACGAACCCTGATAGAAGAACATGATCAGATTGAAGTGCACATCCAATTACTCCCTTCTTTCTAAAATTGGGGACCATATAGAAATAACTTTGTAGGACACTCAGTGCATATGGTTTTCATGCATCACTCATTTTTGGACTATAAAGCGCACTTAAAATCCTTTAATTTTCTCAAAAATCGACACTGTGCCTTATGTATTAATTGTGGTTGTGTTTACTGACCTTGAACTGATTTTATGTGGTACACGGCACTCAAAAATCTGTCAAAATGTTTAAGCACGACTTTGGTAAATTACAAAGCTGCACCGCTCGATGGATTGTCAGAGCATTATGGCGAACGTAGCCAGGAGCCGAGCGGAGTTAGTGGACATCAGTGCACGAGGAGCGAGCTGTTTTTTCAGTGCTTATAGTTTATGCAAATGAGCCATGTGGTTTTCAATTTGGTTTCTGTAAAACGTAAACAAATGTGCACAAAGCTGCATTAAACACATTACTCATGTATATTTGAGTCCTCCTCATCTATATATATAAAAATAAAAAATAAAAACTTAAATGATCCACCCACATTTACATTCATAATCCACATTCACCAAGACAGAGAGACACCAGGCGAGTTACACCAAGATCGGATCATGCACACATGGGCTAAAGCAGGGGTGTTAAACTCATTTTCGTTCGGGGGCTGTATCCAACCTACTTTGATCCCAAAGGGGCTGGATCAGAAAACTCATGTCATATAAACCAAAAAAATTACAATAAGTTCAAATATTTGTGCAGAGAAACACAAATCTATTACAGAAATCTTTTTTAATTGATGAGCTCTTTCTTTTCCACAATGTTTTAACATGAACTTTTGTCATGTTGGACTTTTTTCTGATGAGGGTGTCACGGTCAACAGTCAAAACGATCGTCCTTTAAGAGTGTTTGGAAAGAGACAAGTCTTCATTTGTGCTGCTCTGGTGGGAGGGGCCACGTACAGAGACACTGCTGTGATAAACACTGCAGAAAATTACCAATATTTTAATAGAAAATATCATTAAAATATTTTAGTAGAAAATCAACCGAGGTTGATTAAAGGTCTTGGTGGGCCGGATCTGGCCCCCGGGCCGTATGTTTGACACCCCTGAGTTAAAGGATCAGACTCAAGTGTCGTCCGTTTGTTTCTCTTAATGCTCAAACAACTTTACAACAAGAAACCACTCACCCATTTACACACACGCACACACACTGGGGACAAGGTGGGTTAAGTGTCTTGCACAACAACAGCATTCATCTGTGGAAGCTGGAATCACACCACCAACCTGTGGATCTGACCGCTCAACCAACAGACCACATTCACTGAGCCGTCCGGCCAGTTCCACTCTTCCTACTTCACACATTGTGCATCGGGAATTAGCAGAGTTGTGCTAAAATAAATCTGTATTTAAATATCAGACAGACATTATGAGACAGCGTGTTAAGATCTTTGCTATGATGTAAATACTTCTCTGTGTATAAAAGTAGGTCTTTGTTCTGTTTTGTTTTTTATTTCAATTAGCATTAGTTTCAAGACACAAACAAACAAACAAACAAACAAAAAAAAAAAAAACACAATGGGCTTGTCATTAGGGACATAATGATAAGTAAATTTAACAGTACAGTACCACTGCAATATTCATTACACAATACAATACTGTATTTATTGTGATACTGTGGAATTGATAGAGTGCTACTTTTTCCTGTTAAAAAGCCTTGACAAACCTTTGAGACTATATTAGTGTCACTGTCCAAAGAATTATAGCTTCTGTATGTGGTTCCTTGTGATCTCTTGTATATAACTGTGACATACTGTGTTTATATTATGATATTTGTGTTTTACTTACTGTAATTTATGTCTTATTGATACCAGACTCTTACTATTTTTATTATTATAATTTTTTAAAATTGCTATTTATTTAGAAGTTTATTATCTCCTGCCTCCAGAGGGCAAGACACTTTTTTCCAGTTGTGAACCATGGAGACTGACAATCTGCATTTACCGACTTCCCGTTCAGTCTATCTCACCTACGGTCATGAGCTCTGGGTGTTGACTGAAAGGACAAGATCGCAGATACAAGCGGCCAAAATGAGTTTCCTCTGCAGGATGTCTGGATGCTCCCTTAGAGATAGGGTGAGGGGCTCAGTCACACAGGAGGAGCTCAGAGTAGAGCCGCTGCTCATCCACGTTGAGAAGAGCAGTTGAGGTGGCTCAGGCATCTGTTCGATGCCTTCTGGACACCTCCCTGGGGAGGTGTTCCAAGCATATCCCACCAGGAGGAGGCCCGGGGAAGACCCAGGACACACTAGCCTATAAACATCTCAGGATCCCCCCCAGAGGAGCTGGAGGAAGTGTGTGTGGAGAGGGAAGTCTGGGCCTCTCTCCTTAGACTATTGCCCTGCGACCCTGGATAAAACAAAAGAAAATGAATGGATGGATTTTGGTGATAAAATTGTGATTTTCTTTGTTAGGGATTATCACAATTATATTAAATGTCCCACAAACGATTATTGTCTTCTATCGTGATAAACAATATTATTGTTTGTTGTCCCATCCCTATTCGATACATTGTGACAGACTACAATATTATAAGAACTCTGACAATACCATATCACAATATTTTGGTTATTGCTACATCCTTACTTGTCATTAGATGTTTTTTTCAAAAAGTTGTTTTGTGTTCTAATTTGAAATTTTGATTTGAATTTAGGGGAGCCATAAGACACAAACATCTACTTTTATACACACAGAAACTTCCTCTGATTAAGAATTTACATCGTAGCAAAGCACGACTCGACTAATTCCAGATACACAAGGAATGACGCTTGAAGTGCCTAATGATTTTGGGGTTGGAACAGGCAACCTCCAGATCAGCGGACATGGACAACCACTCTACCAGCTGAGCTACTGTCACCATGTACAAGATCTTTAAAGCAGTAGTCCATCATTCTTCATTGTACACATTCCGATTCCAGTATTATTCCCGATCCGGCGTAGCAGCTCAGTTGAACCTTCATCTTGTCCAGCTCGGAGAAGGTCTTGCTGTACTCCTCATAGACCTGCGTGAGCGAGTCTGCAGAGGCGGACGTTCTCAGACCTTCTGTGAGGACGAACATCTCCAGAACGCTCTGCTCCAGCCTCATGAGGTTCACTCTGTCCGGACCTCCGAGGACGGACCAGGACTTTCTACGCATCTCCTCGCACACGCCCTTCACCTTCTCCAGCTTAACGTTCAGCAGCGAGACTTTCCTCCTGAAGTCTCGGACGGACAAGTTCACAGTGTGGACGATTTGAATTTTTTCTATCTGTGTTACAACAAAGAAAACTACAGAAGGAGCAGCTAATATAAGCAACATGATCAGATCTATGGGAATGGCCTGTCTCTCCGTCTCCTCAGATTTTCCACGATAAAAATAGAACTTAACTGATTCATGATGTGTTGGGTGTGAAACCATAGCAACTGCAAAAATAGCGGTCAATACTCCAAGAAGTACGCTGAATCCTAAACAGGCTGTGAGGGTGTACTGATGTTGTTTTACTCTTTCGCTCATCCGTCTGTAGTCTTGGACACTTTGGAGCATGCTCTGGTGATGTTGATTGAAAAGTATAATAAATTCTGTTGCGTTAATATTCAGTTGATTTCTTAACTCTTTGGCGCGATTTTCAGGAGAAGGAGGAAGACCGTTGCTTCCGAACAGTTTCTCCCAGATCCCAAAGTTGAACATGGAGGTGGAGTTGGAGAATGTTGCGGTGGTTTCTGCAAGCATAAAACAACATTATTTTATTTGCATTTTGTTTTTTTGAAACACGTCTGATGTGGAATTGCCAAGAGTATAAGTCATACTTTTTTCCATGGTTTGGGTGTTTCTTGTGACTTAAACTCTGGTGAGACTTATAGATTAAAATGTTCACACTGAAGCCTCAAGAGGTTCTAGTCTTGTGTGTGAGTATCTGCTGCTCCTGTTCCTCCTGTACCACTGTCACTTCACTCTACTGCACATGTCTCCTGCAGAAAGAGCCTCTGTCCTGTCTGTATCATGTCAGTTGATTGCACGATTACTTCTGCACCACTGAACATTTTAAATTTAATTGACTTCAGTAACACTGAAACCATCCTGTCGAGATTCAGAAAGACCAGAATAATTCTAACTGGAACTAATGCTGAGTCTGACGACAGCGACACAGAAGCGGCGCTCTGTTTATCTCTGGAGGTCGAGGCCGAGTTGCTTAGAAGTGACACAGAGGATGAAGAATTGATTGGATTTAATGTATTTTCCGGGCTATTAGGCGCTCTGGCTTACTTCTTGCTTTTACCATTTATATTTTTTACTCTTTGTTATTATATTTTATTGTGATGTGTGAGCGAATGTGTCCGAATAATTTCCCTTCTGCATCAATAAAGTTTAAAATTTAAAGACACAGTATGTAACTTTGAAGCCATAAAATAACTTATTTTCTGGGCTATTAGTCGCTCTGGATTATAAGGTGCACTGTCATTAAATGGTCTATTTTCAAACTTTTTTCACAAATAAACTTTAAAGGAAACCCAACAGTGTGATGGGTGAGTGGTTTTGTTTGTTTGTGGCGTTCACGGTGACTCTGGGCTTTGTTCAGTTGTGGCGTGTAGGGAGGGTGCTGTCTGGGACCAACGGATTGTCGGCGTGTTCGCAGTGACTCAGTTGTTCAGTCGTGTCTAGAAGTGGCACATTGCACTCACTTTTCTGGTTTGTTCCTCCGTTCCGTTCCTCGTCGGCGTGGAGTGATGAGTGTGTCTGTGGGTGTGTTTGGCTGTGTGGTCGCTGTCTGCTCCGTGTGTGTTTGTGTGTTCTGCGGGTGGTGCGGCTTTGTAGTTTACTGAAGTCGTGCTGGGACACCCGAGTGTGTATAGGGCGCTCTGGATTATGGGATGCACAGTCGTTTTTTGATGGGGTTAGAGGCTTAAGAGCGCGTCTAATAGCCTGGAAAATACGGTAGTGATTTGGAGTGAGATGGAGAGTTTGGTACTTGTTCTGTTCTGTTGATTATGTTATATTTATCTGAAGAACTGTTCATATGTGATGTCTGTTGTAGGGACGGGCATTCGATGATATTTTCTTAATCGATCTTCGGAAGAATTAACGATCGATTATCGATTAATCATTAATGTTTTTATATTAAAATGATCATCATTATTATTACTATCTGCACTACTAATCTGCATAAATAAATTCAACTTCACTACATATAAACCGTAACCACTCTAGAGCCACATCAGCCCGTTTGACATTATAATGTGTTTAATTCAGTTTTGCGCAACTCTCATAGAAATCAAACTTAAAACCACATCGTTAATTTGCATAAACTAAGCGAAGATAAAACTACAGCTCTTGTGCACTGATGCGCTTCAACTTCTGTCGGATTAATAGACATGACTCAGGTGAATACAGGTTAGTGTGACCAGATTTGCGTTTGTCAAAACCAGGACACCGTACGGGGGGAGGGAGGTGGGGACTCGTCATCGACATTGCGCGACTCTCACCTGGTAAAACTTTTTCCCACTGGACACCGACACATATGTTCCTGCTTTGTGCACTGTGCACATGGACTCACACTTGTCCCAAACGCAACGGAAAGTGTGGAATTTCTTGTACAAATCATCGTTAAATACACATTTGTGCTTCGGTACGTTGCAGACTGACCCACTGTGTTTGTGTCTCGCTCCTTCTGAGTGCAGAGAGACACATGTACAACCCCTGTTTGGTCACGCTACGCACAGCAACCTACATTTGGTTTGTTGATTAAAATGAACGTAATCGATGAAATTCTTAATGATCAATTATCAATTAATCGACTAATTATGCCCATCCCTAGTCTGTTGTTCTCTCTTCTGTTGTTATTACTAGAACTTGACTTTCAACAGGAAATGTCGGTTCCTGGTCTCCATTTTATTCCTGGTCTGATTTTATAAAATTAATTCCCCCAAAATGTGGAACTTACATGTTTTTTTCTTCCTCATTACACATTTTTTGGCAGGTGTGACTTATACTCCAGAGCAACTTATAGTCCAAAAAATACGGTAGTACAAATAACATTTTTAGAACACAGCTGCAAAGTCACTCTTTAAAAGGTGACGCTATTTTCTGTGTTATAATGTTGTTTCCTCTTCACAAACACACCTGGAGTTGTGTTTTATTTCATTTACACATGTTTAACACACAAACCCTGCACATTTATGTTATTTTTTAGGAGTTTATCTGAAACACTATGTTCCAAATTGTGATGTCATGTGATAATAAAGGATATGCTCCACTGTGTTTTTAAACTCCTTACCTTTTCCCGAAATAATTTGGATAATTTCAGCCCTGGAATTGCAAATCTCTACTGAATTAAATATAAAAAGCAACTGTTAACTTGAAAATTACCACTTCATGACATCATAAGAGGGAACAGAGCATTTTGAGTTTGGAGATGTAGACAGACTAATAATAAAGGATTACTCAAATGTGTGTGAATGAAACAAAACACAAGTCCAGGTTTGTTTTGAGGAGGTAACAACACTTTAACATGACTTATTTTGTGTAATATGAGACCTTTAATTGTTCTGTCTTATAAAAGTTGTAAATGTATTTAGGCTTAAACATTTGCCTCGTCCCTGCTCCTCCCTGGCCTGTGCCGTGTGTGTGTGTGTGTGTGTGTGTGTGCGTGTGTGTGTGTGTACAGTGTATGTGCTCACCACAGCCGGCTGCTCCCCTCTCCTCTGTGTGGACACATTTCAGCCTGACGGTGCACAGGACTCGCTGCTTGGAGCCAGTTATAATCCAAATTCATAGTTCTTAATGAATCAAACTTAATTAAGTCCAAAGTCCCTGGCGTCCTTCAACACTCCAGACAGCAGGATAACCCAGACACGCAGAGAGGACTGGGACTAACACAGGGTGAAATGGAAAACGTGGATTGGCTTTGGTTCAGTACTGTAGTGTTCTCACTGTATATGTGGAATAGAGTTTTGTACTAAATCAGGAGTGGATCAAACAGGACATTGATAAGAAGACTCTGTGGTCTGGGGGTGCAGGGGTTGGTCTTAGAGGTGGCTAAGATGTGCCCCCGTATTTTGCTATAAAACAAAAACATGTAAATCCATGCCACAGTAAACTCCCTTCCCTCTTGTTTTCCTCTCAGGTGTTGGCAGGAGACCAGTTCACACGACACGTCAGACGGGTTAGTGTTGTTTCACTCCTCCCATGAGTCACGGCTTTGCAAAGGTGATTGTTGACAACAAAACCAACAGGCCCTACACCCTGTCGGGGCTCGGGCTTAAAAAGTTACAGGCATTCACCAAAAGCACTTTACAGAGCATTTTTCCTTCACTACACTACACTCAGTGCTGTTAAGACTCTATTGTAGCCACATAATGACCCATAATGACAAGGGAAATAACAAAAACACCAACATGTAAAATGGTAAAACTAAAGTTATAATGTATTTTAAGGAATGTAAAGGTAAAACTCACAAAGTTAGTTAAACTTGGTTAATTTTAGCTTAGTAATACCTTAACTTAAAAAGAACTAAAGTATAAACATTACAATCACAGAAAAGTCACAAAAAGTCAATAAGGACTACTACTGTCTCAATCACCAAGTTAATCATAACTACATAAGAGACACAACAATTGTGGTGTGCAGTTCATAGACAGAACAGCAGCCTGCACTGGCAGGGGCAGGTCCTTTTAAGGTGTGGCAGCTGCAGGGGAAGCCCCAGGATTGGCCAGACGTTAGGAGATGCACCAATCAGCATGAAGGGACCAAGGTGCCTGCCTGAAGTGAATCCACCAATCATAGCAGAGGTCTGTCAGACTGAGACTTGCAGGCACACACAGGGATCATCAGCAGGGACTTGAGCAGATGTGGTTACAGGAGGAGCTGGAGGCCTGAAGCCACAACAAGCCACAGCTGCCCTGGGGCAGACTGACAGAAGGGATGCTGCCATCTACACCATCAGCCCCTCTGACCATCACCAACGCTCACACACTTTCTACTTTCTGATTAGGCAAAGTGTCTTGCCTAAGGCCACAATAACAGTTTTGAGACTAGCGCCTCCCTGTGGCCCAGCAGCTTTTGACAAGTCGCTGTGGTCACAGGTGCATTGCTCAACTCTTCTGGTGGAAAACTACTGATGCTTGTCTCCATGGAGATGGTATTGCTTTGCCTGGAATGTTCCATGGTATGACTTTAAACATATGGGGTTAATGGGTGTTTCTGTTGCTCAAAAATACAATAATTCCATCTGTGAATAGGAGTGACTCTCCACAGATCTGACCTGTAATGTAGCACAGTGCTGTAACCTGCTTGTGATAGATGTTTCATCTATACTATGGAACATTCTAGACAAAGCAATAACATTTCCATGGAAACAAGCAGGTGGCGGATCCTCCTCTAGAAATGTTACACAGTGCACCTTTAAGTCATGTTTTAATGTTGTTTCCTCCTCAAAAACAGACCTGGACTTGTGTTTTGTTTCATTCACACATGTTTGAGTAACTCTTTTATTATTAGTCTGTCTACATCTCCAAAGCTCCAAATCCTCTGTTCCACCTTGTGATGTCATGAAGTGGTAGTTTTCAAGTAAATGATCCAAATGATTCTAGTGAAGGTGTTTGGAGTTTAAAACTCAGTAGGTCACTTCCTGTAATACCACATGACATCACAAGGTGGAACAGGGTGGTTTCAGTTTGAGAGAAGAACTCGGCCTGAATGTGCAGGTTTGTGAGTTAAACATGAATGAAACAAAACACAACTCCAGGTCTGTTTGTGATGAGGAAACTACATTAGAACATGAGATAAAATGAGAAAACAGAGTAACATGGGCCCTTTAAAGGTGCATTGTGTAACTTTTCCATTAAATGCTTTTCCTTATGGACATATTATCACTTTGTCTGGAATGTTTCACAGTATGGAATTAAACCTTTCTATCTTCATGGAGACCAAACCAGACCATGTTACAGGTCAGATCTGTGGAGAGGCGACCCCGCTCACAGTCAGAATGTTTGATTTTTTCTAGGTATTTTTGAGCTATAAAACCAGCTGTAATTGAATAAATAGTAGTAAGGTAGAGCTTTTTAATGTCACACTGTGGAACATTCTAAGCAGAGCAACGACATCTCCACGGAAACATGAAGGCGAAAAGTTACACAGTGCACATTCATAAGCACATGTAAAGAGGTTTCATAACAGCCCAATGTTCATATTTTTGTGCCAACTTCGCGAACGAGAGACGAGTCAAAGGGTCAAACGTGTCCTCTCCAGCGGGACCATTTGTCCACTCTGTCAGCGTGTGAGAGTGTAGAGCAGGGGTCAGGAGGGCGGTGCACCTCTCAGGATGTTGGCTTTAAAGCTAAAGAAGTGGACTTCCTGTGGAGGAAACGATCAGAGAACTGACAAGGAACCAGCCAGACACAGTGTTCCCAGCCTCGGTCACAGACGTGGGGGAGAGGGACCGACTGGGATTTGGTATTGTGAAAAACGACTTTGGGAGGTAAGGGAATTTTCCATGTAGGCTGCAAAAATCAACATCTAGGTAAGTTAAAATGACTTAAATTAAGAACATTTCACATTATTTGACTAAGTTCTACAAATGGAATACGCTTGCTTTTTAAAATTCAAGCAACATTTGATTTTGTGTAAAAAAATTTTTTTGCGCTAAGAGTTGTTTTTCTTATCTTAAACATGCACTTTTTGATCGGGGTCCATCACCTGCTTGTTTCTATGGATACGCCATTGTCTGGAATGTTCCACAGTGTGACTTTAAACAGCTCCACCTTTACATTTATCCAATCACAGCTGGTTTTACGGCTCGAAAACATCTAAAAAAAAAAAAGGCACTGTGACTGTGAGTGGGGTCTTCTCAATGAAAATAGAAAGGTTTAATGCTATACTGTGAAACATTCCAGACAAAGCAAAAACATATCTCCACGGGGAAAAGCGTTTGACGGACCCTGCGCCGGAAAAGTTACACAACGCAGCTTTAAGCGTAGCAAGATGTATTTAACTAAAAAGTCTTCCACTGGTAGATTTAAACCTGTTGAATAAAATCTCAAATCATAAAACTTTCTTAATTCAAGTCATGTTAACTTAATTTGTGATTCATTTGCTTTGCACTAATTGGAAAGTCCATTTGGGGTCATCATGAAATATAACAACATTTTTAGTCAACTACGCACCAATAAATAATATAATAATGATTAATAACATGCACCTTTTTTGCTTTTACCATTTATATTTTTTACTCTTTTATACTCTGAGCAAATGTGTCCATATAATTTCCCTTCTGCATCAATAAAGTTTAAAATTTAAAGACATAATATGTAACGTTGAAGTCATAAAATACCATATTTTCCGGGCTATTAGTCGCTCTGGATTATAAGGTGCACTGTCATTGAATGGTCTATTTTTGAACTTTTTTCACAAATAAACCGCACCAGACTTTAAAGGAAACCCAACAGTGTGATGGGTGAGTGGTTTTGTTTGTTTGTGCGTTCACGGTGACTCTGGGCTTTGTTCAGTTGTGGCGTGTAGGGAGGGTGCTGTCTGGGACCAACGGATTGTCGGCGTGTTCGCAGTGACTCAGTTGTTCAGTTGTGTCTAGAAGTGGCACATTACGCTTGCTTTTTCAGTTCATTCCTCCGTTCAGTTCCTCGTCCACCTGGAATGATGAGGACACCCGAGTGGATTCGTGTATAGGGCGCTCTGGATTGTGGCGCGTGGTCGTTTTTTGATGGGGTTGGCGTCTTAAGAGCGCATCTAATAACCTGGAAAATATGGTAGATTAAAGAAATTACCCAGACATTTTCAAAGATGGACTAGTGCAACCAGGTTCATTTTAAAAGTTCCTATATACAGTGTTGGGGAGTAAACAGATTACATGTACCAGAGTTACGTAATCAGAGTACAAATTATGAGTAACTGTATTCAGTTACAGTTACTGTTTCAGTGAGTGGTAATTGGATTACAGTTACTTTGCTGAAATAAATGGATTACAGGGCGTTATTTTCCTGTTTTCACATTTTGGGCTACATCTCATTTATTTAATTTATTCTAAACCAGGACTAAACCAGGACTAAACCAGGATTAAACCAGGTATAAACAATATGACACTAACAGTAGGTGGACATAATTTAAGGTGATCTCATATAGAAAGCATTTTTCTAACAATAATATTTTTAATATGTTTAAGGAAAGACTGGGCTTTTTTATTGTCTTTTAGCAGATAAAACATCTTATGTTAACATCTTCCTAGTCTTTGCGTCTCTACATTAAACACAAACCTGTTCATGGAGACTTGGGCTGAACAGGCAATTTGAAGAGAACAAACAAGAATTTTCAGGATGTGGTTGCTACATCCATGTAGTTTTAAAAAGCATGACAATATCAAGTAATCCAAAGTATTCAGATTACATTACTCACTTTAAATCATTTAATGGATTAAGTTACAAACTACATTTTGGGGTATGTAATCTGTAATCTGTAGGGGAATACATTTTAAAAGTAACCTTCCCAACACTGCCTATATTACTCAAAATGGACTCTTGTGAGCTTTAAGACGTGTTCTAGCTCTGTTACCTCCACAAAAACAGACCTGGAGTTGTGTTTTGTTTCACTGACAATATAATTCTGTTGCTTTCTTCAGATACTTCAGTCTCCCAATGGATCCTGGATAACGTCAAACCCCTCAAACCTCCGATCACATCTCCAGCCGTTTCGCAAGACCATGCATACCGACGTGGCTCTGCCTGACCGTCTCAAATGAATTCTACCGAGCCAGATCTCTTCAATGCAACCCATTCCGCCAACATGTCCAACGGGACCTGCAACCTCCCCCTGGACACGGACTGCTTTGGGTTAACCTGCATCTACGGCCTTATCTTCTCCATCGGCCTGCCCAGCAACCTCCTGTCCTTATGGGGACTCTACCATCTCGGTCGGTCGGGCGGGGGAGGATGCCAGCTCGTCTACATCCTCAACTTACTTTTATCGGACCTGCTTCAACTTTTAACGCTACCTCTTTGGATTCTGTACCTGCGTGGTGGTCACCGGTGGCCTTACGGACAGCTCACGTGCGAACTGGTGGGCTATGTCTTTTACGTCAACGTGTACGCCAGCGTCATGTTCCTGTGCCTGATCGCGCTGGACCGCTGCCTGGCGATCGTGTACCCGCTGAGTAGCCGGCGGGTGCGTACGGTCCGGGTGGCGGCGGCGATGGGAATAGCGGTGTGGAGTTTGACCTTTTTGTTCTGCCTGTGCGGGCTGCTGCCGTCGGTGTTCGATGAGGAGAGGTTGCTGTGTCTGGAGCAGTATCCCGTCACGTCCAGGTTCGCTCACTTCATGATCACGACGGTGGTTCTGGGGTTCATGCTGCCGTGTGGAATTCTGGGGTAAGTCAATAGCAGAAAACGTTCTAAACCTACTAATGTTATAAATAGCGATGGGTGAATGGAGCGTCGTGAAGCACTGACACCTCAGTCGCAATATTGTCTCAAATGGTTCGACGTGTCTGAGGCCTCGGAGAAACACTGACCTCTAGTGGACAAATTTAACAATAAGACAAGACTTGTGCATACATCGTACCTAACAACAATAATGATGATTTTAAATAATATGTAAAGAGCAACATAAATAGCAGCTGTAAATAAGAAAACAGGTTATCTTGTTAGGTGGAATTAGATCAAAGTGATCCCAAACCATGGATCGCTTTTTTCCACTTGAAGATGCCATCGAAAATGAAACAAATGCCAAAAGTCACCAAAATCACCACTAACGTCACACAATAATCCTCACTACACTGAAAAAAAAAAAGGTTGCTGGATTTGCGTAAAAAAGTTATGGAAAGCGGTTGATTGCAATAAAATTATGTTTAGGCTTTGAAACTTATTTCGATCCCCTTTACACATATTTTTCTCAGAACATGAATGTCACTTTTTCATGTTGATGAAATTTGATCAAATCATGCTGAATATGCAGATTTATCTTATGTTACCTTATCGTGAAATGTATAAATATGTATAATTTAATTTAATTGATCTAATTCTGTAAAAGAATACCAAAACAGTCTTTAGTTTTCCACAGTTCTGTATTGTCTTAAACAGAATTAAACACACAGAGAGAGACACACAAGTACAGAGACACACAGTTTGGAGCTGGACAGTGTGAAGATTTATTCCAGTGAAGAAGCTCTGGTCTCTGTGGACACAGGAATAACACATGATGATGATCTACTCTATTGTACAGAGTAGACATCCTACCTGTCCATCTGCTCACGTCAGCGCACTGCTCCTCGCCTTTTCACGCTCTCGCTCTTTCCCGGGTAAAGCGCACAGGCTCCTGCCACAATTCGCAGATTAGAAGGACAAGACAAAACGCGAAGCAAAAACTGATCTAAATTTATGTTAGAGTGTTGGCACAGAGCAGCAACAGGAGCCAACAGCACAGAGCAGATCTACCGCGACATGTGGCCTAAAGTTTGCCTAATAAACGTGCACAAATACATCTGGGTTTGGTTTGGTAAATGTGCAGAGGCTAAATCCCACTGTAAAACTCGTACTAACCATGTAACTCCAGTTAGGAACTTAAAAAAACAGGTTTAAAAATCCTAATCACTGTCTTCACTTTTTTCAGTTTTCTGTAAAGTGCTATTGAAAGTTCTCTTAAGTCCAGTACAGTTTACTTGACTTTGTAGTCGGTTGATCATTTTTGACTTGGACATTTTATAAGTAGCTCGCATGCTGAAAAACAGTGGGCGCCCCTGATTCAAGTAATTACAAACATGTAAAAAGTTTAATTGTGTTGTGCAGTTTTATCTCATGATGTTATGCAAGATACCTCAAAATGTGTTGTACATGTAAGAATTCATAATACATTTACAAATAAATATATGTTTAACATTTTTGTATTAGGTGGTAGATCTTTCAGACACGACCATTTTAAAAGTAGCTCACATACTGAAAAAGCCTGAGCAGCCCTGGTCTAGAAGCTCAGTTTTTCCTTGCCACTCTTAAACCACTAAAACCAGTAAAGTCAAGTAAAAGCAAACCTATAGAAAAGCAATAAATAAAATCTTAAAAAAAAATTTTTTAAATAGTAATAAATTAATTTTAAAAAATAAATTAATAAAAAGACACAGAGGACTACAAAACTCACATGTTTGTAGAACTCGGTTCTACAAGTGGGGCCCAGTCAAGCAGAAGTAAACAGCAAGGCCAAAAATTCAAGTTAATGCATCTGATATAAAAATATATTGAACAGATACATATGTACTCTAGTTTATGAAACTGTTGACCTTTTTTCTGTACCATTTTTGGTTCTAAAGTTCCATACGTTTAAACAGACCATGTATGAAACATGGAACAAAAATTATTTCCCAAATTTCAAAGACCTGCAAATCATGTCAATAAATGGATGTATTTCATCATATCTTGTGTTATTCCATCTTTGAACTGCTGATGAAGGGACAGGATTTTTCCCAAAAAATTATTTAAAATGATAAAAATTAGCTTGGAAGGACTGACATATTTTATAGAAATAGTTTCCTTTTCATTTTGAAGTAATTTTAAAGTATTTGGAAGAAAAAAGCAACAAAATCCTGCACCTTCTACTTGTTTGCACAATTTTCCTTCCGTTACTTTTCCCTCCGTTACCATGACCTTTCTTAATAAAAAATCTCATTACTCAAGAGGTTTTTCAACCTAATCTTGTACCATATGGTAGAAAACTATATGAAGCAAATATTCAAACCAGTTTGTTAAGGATATGGAAGTGAGAACCAAGAGTTATCACTGTTTGGATTTATTGCCCAAAAAGTGCTGCATATTTCATTCCCTCCGTTACCGACATGAGTTTTTAAATTTTTTTGTCAACAACTTGAAAGAATATCACAGGTTTAACTTGACCCTGTTGGAGTGTAACTCTTTCCTACATTCTGATACTTTACTTATTTCAATAGTCCCTCTAGTTTCTGAATAAGAGACATTTGAATGTCAAAAATCTGCCCCTGTTTCCCTCCGTTACCACTTGACCAGACCCAAGTGACAAAAACTTTATGTAGACAATAGGAAATGATTAGAACATTGGTGTTTCTTGGAGCGCTCCTTCAGATAGGATTTAGTTTGTCTCATTTTGGTGTTTTGTTCCAAAAAAAAGCTAATTTTGTGCATATTTAATATTTTGTCCTTTGAATTAAATCAGCTTATAAATCAGATGTTACGTGCTGACAGTTAAAGCTTAAAGGGTTTAGGTTAGGTTATTTTCTGATCTATGTTCTGTTGTTTCCTCATCACAAACAGACCTGGAGTTGTGTTTTGTTTCATTCACATGTTTAACACACAAGTCTTGCAGAAGAGGAAAACACTGGTCCACCTTGTGATGTCGTGGTAATACAAGTGCCCACTTCCTTCACTAGAATCATTTGATGGTTTCAGTCCTGGAATTTCCGATCTCCACTGAACTAAAGGTAAAAGGTACCTGTTCACTTGAAAACTCACTTCATGACATCATGTTACGGCCCCAGGCCTTAGTTTGTTTGTTTGTGTGTGTAGTTTAGTTCAGTTTTGTTTTGTGCCTTATTTGATTTGGTCACTCGATTCTGTTTGTGGGTTTATGTGGTTTAATTTGGGGAACTTGTGTTTTAGTTTAGTGTGTGTCCCTAAGTTTTATCACTCTTTTTTTGTAAGCCTGCGTGACCCCTTTTCTGGCACAAAACTCTGTTTATTCTGTTGTTCTGTTTCTTTGTTTAGGTTGCTTTCTGTATATTTTACTCTTTTGTTAATTTACCTGTACATTCCTGTTAATTAATTAGTTAATTTATTCCATTTTACATCTTGGTTTTATTTTTGTTACTTCCCTCACCCCAAACGAGCTGGGTCGTAACACATCACAAGGTGGAACAGAGCATTTTGAGCTTTGGAGATGTAAACAGAATAACAGAGAGTTACTCAAACATGTGTGAATGAAACAAAACACAGCTCCAGGTCTGTTTTTGATGAGGGAACAACATTCTAACATGACATAAAGCCCCCAAGAGTCAATTGTGCATAAAATAGGACCTTTTTAATTTAAAAGTTATATGTTTTTTAAGAAAAATAAATAAATATATATAAGTCACACAGTCGAACAGAACAACAGACTGTTAACGTCACATATGAACAGTTCTTCAGATAAACTAGAACATAAACAACAGAACAGAACAAGTTTACTAAACTCTCCATCTCACTCCAAATCACTAAATCCATTCAATTCTTCATCCTCGGTGTCACTTCTGAACAACTCCACGACCTCCAGAGGTAAACAGAGCACCGCTTCCTCTTCTGTGTTGCTGTCGTCAGACTCAGCATCAGTTCCAGTTAGAATTATTCGGGCCTTTCTGAATCCCGACAGGATGGTTTCAGTGTCACTGAAGTCCAGACTTTGTCCATCCATCCAGTGACTTCAGGAAAGTTTCATGGTGCATCCTCCTGGTGTCACAAGTTTCTCTCTCACTCCAAACTTTCTTTCTGCTGCTCGATTACCGTTTTCAGCTGCAGATTTCACGACTTGCAGTTTGTAATCTGCAAAATCTGACTTTCTTTTTGGGGGCATTTGTGTTCAGTCTTTTCAGTCGTCTTTACAAGTTTGTTTAAATGTTAAATTGTTCAGTGGTGCAGAAGTAATGGTGCGATCGACTGACATGATACAGACAGAACAGAGGCTCTTTCTGCAGGAGACATGTGCAGTAGAGTGAAGTGACAGTGATGCAGGAGGAACAGGAGCAGCAGATACTCACACACAAGACTAGAACCTCTGCACACTTCACTGTAAACATTTTAATATGTAAGTCACAGGAAACACCCAAACCATGAAGAAAAAAAACCAAAAAAAAAAAAAAAACGTATAGTCCGAAAAATATGGTGCCTAAGTAGTTTTCCCCCCAATTTTTTTATTTTTTTCTCTTACTTGAGTAATTTCTTGGACCACTACTTTTTACTTCTACTTACGTTCTATCTACCTGATTTTGACCGTCTTTTTTGGTGGAAGATCATCTATCTGCCATCTGCTTGTTTCCATGGAGATTTAGTTTTGTCTGGAATGTCCCGGTATGGCATTAAACGTATCCATCTTCCATTTCCTCAGTAACATGGGTTTTCACTGACTTAAAACTTGCATACTTACTGTGAGTGGGCTCGCCTCTCCACAGATCTGGCATGTAACTTGGCCCTATCTCCTGTCTCTGTAGAGTCTGTGCCGTACTGTGGAACATTCCAGGCAACATCATGGAGAGAAATAGGTGATAACCCTCCACCAGAAACGTTACACAGTGCATCTTTTATTAAAAAAAATAAAAAAATAATGCAGACAGTTCACTGGGGTAAAACAAAAGTTGCTCAACTACACTGAAAAAAAGTCTACAGCCACTTTTAAGAAACATTGTGTAACATTTCTGGTGGAGGGTCTGTCTAATACTTTTCTCCATGGAGATGTTGCTTTGTTTGGAATGTTTCACAGTATGGCATTAAACCTTTCTGTCTTCATGGAGACCAAACCAGACCAAGTTACGGGTCAGATCTGTGGAGAGGCGACCCCACTCACAGTCAGAATGTCTCTTTTTCTAGATATTTTTGAGCTCTAAAACCACATGTAATTAAATAAATGTAAGGTAGAGCTGTGTAATGTCACACTGCGGAACATTCCAGACAGAGCAATGACATCTCCATAGAAACATGCAGGTGATTGAACCCCCCCCCAACCAAAAAGTTACACAGTGCACTTTAAAATCTGCTGCATTACTTTTACAAGCCTGGAAAATACTGGAGTTTGACCTGCACTCCCCTTTGTGAACACTAGATGGAGCCAGAGTCACACTGTGGGAACAAACCTACAGCCACATCTTTAATTCATGTTTCATTTGTTCATTCAATTTTCAATATAAAACAAAAAACAGCTGTTTTCTTCATTATTTGTCTTCAAAACCAAAATGAAAAAATGAATAATGATGAGTTTTTTTTTGTTTTTTTTTGTTTTTTCTTCATTTTTCTGTTTAAATGAAAAATGGGAAAAAAACAAACAAAAAAAAACTAACAAATAATGGCCGTTTCCCATTTTTGTCACTTCATCCAGGAGTAAACAAGGTCCGGGACCAGACCAGAACCAGACCGGGACTGAGACTATAACTTACACCGGGACCATGACCAGGACTAAGTCTGGGACCAGGATCAGGACTGAGACTGGTACTGAGACCGGGACCAGAACAGAACTGAGACCAGGACCAGATCGGGACTGGGACCAGGACCAGACTGGGACCAAACGGATAACAGCCATTTTCCATTTCCGTGAATTAAACTGCGATGCCGGTCTGAACCAGGACTGAAACAGGACTAAACCAGGACTAAACCAGGACTAAACCAGGACTGAACTAGGACTAAAACAGGACTACAACAGGACTGAACCAGTACTACAAAAGGACTAACCCAGGACTAAACCAGGACTAAATCAGGACTAAAACAGGACTACAACAGGACTACAACAGGACTACAACAGGACTGAAACAGGACTGAAACAGGTCTAAACCAGCTTCAAACCGGCTCTCAGTCCTAGTTTCAGTCCTGGTCTGGTGATCAGGAAACCAGGACCAGACTAGGACCAGACCGAGACTGAGACTGGGACTCAGACTTGGACTGAGACCAGGACTGAGACCTGGTTTAGTCCTGGTTCAATTCTGCTTTAGAGCTGGTTTAGACCTGTTTTAGTCCCGATTCAGTTTGAATGCAGCGCAAAAGTCCAGTATCACAGTTTAAGTCACATAAATTATTCATTTAAACACAAAATTAAAAAAAAATGTAAAAATGAATCAATCAAGCAATGGAGGGAGGACAAAAAAAAAAAAAGTGAAATGACATAATGTTAATGAACGTCTAATTTGGAGTATGTGCAAACAGTACTTTGGTTTCTGGCGTCGGTAGCAATGAGTAAACAATCAGTAGAGTGGAAGAAGACACTGGATGGATACTATATGGAAAGGTGTAGTTCTGTAGTTGGTTGCTCATTTTTAGAATTGGATCTGGTGTTTTTCACACGAATAATGGGTGCAATGTTGGTTTTAATTTTCATTTAAGTCGTCTTAAAAAGGTCTTAAAAAAGTAGTCAAACCTGGGGATACCTTTGAGACAAATGTGACTTCCTCTGGGCTGATTATTTTCTTTTAAATGATAAAGTCCCGGTTTAGATCTGATGACCCCCATAAATGACATGTTGGATTTGATGTCGTCAGTGGGAGTGGGTGCTCCTCACAGCTGTGCAGTCACCTGATGACTTTAGTCAAAGTATCTCCTCTATCCAGGAAACAGGATTTACAGTAGAACTACACTAGCAGAACGACCAAAATGTATTTTTGATGCATGAACGTGAAATGAACTGTGACACCAGACCAGCATCAGACTCATAGATGAATTACTGGCAACGTTCATCTTTATATTTACAGATTCTTTCTGGACGAGGTGGAACTCAACCTCGTCAAACAGTTTAAATACCTGGACTGACATTGGACCTGAACATTGACATTTAAAAACACATTAAACGCCTCACAAAAACTGTTCATTTTAATTTAGTGAATTTTAGACAAGTAAGATCTTTTATGACTAGGCCTGTAATCATAACAAATTTTGCAGGACGATTAATTGACCAAGAATTTATTGCGATAAACGATAATATTGACATTTTGAGACCAATTTCAACTAATATAATGACCATGGAATAAAAATGCAAATACATCTTCTCAATGATCAATAAACCTTACTTTCTAAAGAACATTTAACACAGACAACCAAAAACAACAGGCCTAAATAAAACAAAAAATAAGACTTAACACAGGACTAGCCTAATGTGTCTGACTCACAGCGAAGAACTTGTTAACAAAAATGCACTTAAATAAACCACTGCTGAACCAAATACAACCAAAACAATAAATAAAATGGATTATTAAGTCTCTGTAACAAAATTGTCCTTAAAAGTGATTTTAGTCACTGACTTACATTGGAATATTGTGTCTCGTCTCTGTGGCTGCTGCTGTGAGTCTCGTCATTTTGGTCTTGAAGTGTTCGTATGAACCTGCGACACAGGATGTTATTTCTCCATGAGGGAGCCTCTGTCCTGTCTGGTGTCGTGTCGGTTTGGTTTCGGGACTTCGGGTTCTCCCGGGCACTAGGCTAGTTCTGTCGCTCAGGTTTGGGTTTATGGGCTGTTGGGGTTTGAGACTTTTCTTCTCGTCATCTGTGCGCTCGGTGCATTTGACGCACGTGAATGCTGAGACGTGTCCTGTTCACTCGTGTTGATTTGGCATCATGACTTGTTTTGTCACTCTGCGATGAACTGTTTTGGTTCTGACAGACAGTCTATCTGGTGTTTCTGCACTCAGACAACACGCACATTTGGTTCAAGCATCATTACGCTTGTTAAACGAGAGGAATCAGAGAGCGAGAGAAACTTCTAACATTCAGTCTCTTGAGAGTGAGAAAGAGCAAGAGAGAGCGAGAGAAACAAACAAGCTGCAAATAAAATTTATCGTGGCTAGAAAAGTTATCGAGCTCGTTAAAAGTTATCGTACAATTAATCGATTTATTGATTATTGTTACAGGCCTATTTATGACTCTACAAATGTTTTTACACTCCATGATTGTGTCTCATATAGAGGATTGTCACTCGCTGCTGGAACAAAACTCAAACCCGTCAAAACACTTTTTTTTAAAGCCATAAAAATATTGGACAAGAAACCATTCTCATTTCACCACTGCTTCATTTTAATAATTTTGTTGATTTTTAATATGGATGTTTTATCTATAAAGTTTTGCATGGACTTGTCCCTCCTCCGTTACAGGATTTTATTAAAGTAAAGTCTGTCAGTGGGAACTAGGGCCACAGCTCGGGGGAACTGTGAGCTCCACACAGACGCTCCACACTCAGACAAAGTGTGTCTCAGTCAGAGGAACTACATTTTAGAACATTGTCTCATTATCAATAAGAGAAACTCCAACACTGGACACTTTCAAATCCCACTTGAAACAGCGGCTAAAGGAAAACCAGACTTGTAGGCATTTTTAGTTTAGAACTGTCACTTGTTTTGTTGTTTTTTCTCTGTTAAATTTGTAGTGTTATCTGTCTAGGGACTACAGGATATTTGCTATAATCTGTGTCATATTTACACTGCAGGGTTGTAGATGTTCATTAATATGCACTGTCCCTATTCAATAAATAAATAAATAAAATAAATTCTCCAAGACCCAATTTCTTTTCTAAAGCAGGAGAACACTTTTAAATCCTTGACCTGGCAGTCGTAGTAGAGATCTTATTGAAATTAAAGGACCTCTGTTTGGTTATTTTATGATTCAGCCCTGGAATTACCAACTGAACAAAAGTAAAAGGAGCAGCAAAATAAAGCAGGAGTTCTCAAAATATGTGTGAATGAAACAAAATACAACTCCAGGTATATTTCTGAGGAGATACAAACGTTATACGATGACTTAAATTTTACAAAAGTCACAATAGGTTTAACGACTGTGCTAAGACTGAAGTTGACAGAGGCGTAGTTCAAAACTGACAGATATGTTATGTTATACTAATAAAAGGAAATATTTATTAAAATGATGTTTACAGTACAATGTGTGTAAGTCACACCAGATAAGATGGGTGAGAAACAGAAGGAAGCGAGCTGCTGAGCCTTTAACACTTAAGTTTTACACGTTTGAGCCGTTCAAGGAAGGACAATAAAAATACAGTAACCGGAACAGTTTATGAAATACACTCCTCCCTGTTCCTTATTTGTTCACATTTGAGCAAAACCTGCCTTTATAATAATAATAATAATAATAATAATAATAATGTTTGTAGAGAGCTTTACAGACTTGTCAGAGGCTCTCGTCGTCGTTCTTCATTCACTCCACATTATTGTGCTTCTAGAATCTATCATTCACTCATTTGTTTTTCAATATAAAACCAAAAACAAGAAAACCAAAAAAACAACTATATTCTTCATTATTTGTCTCTAAAACCAAAATGAAAAAACAGAAACTGACTTTTCTTTTTTTCTTTTTTTTTTTTTTTTGATTTTGTGTTTAAATGAAAAAAAAAAAAAAAAAAAAGGATATAAGAATCCCGTTTTTGTGACTTAACCAGGACTGAACCAGGTCCGGGACCAGACCGAGACTGAGACCGAGACTGAGACCAGGACTTAGACCGGGATCAGACCAGGATTAAGTTCAGGACCAGGACCAGGACTGAGACCAGGACTGAGGCCGGGACCAGACCAGGACCAGACCATGATTGAGACCGGGACTAAGACCAGGACTAAGACCGGGACTAAGACTGGGACTAAGACCGGGACCAGACCAGCACCAGACCAGGACTGAGACCAGGATCATATCGGGACCAGACCAGGATTAAGACCGGGACCAGACCAGGACTAAGACTGGGACCAGACCAGGACTAAGACCGGGACCAGACCAGCACCAGAAAGGGACTGAGACCGGAACCAGACCAGGACTGAGACCGGGATCATATCGGGACCAGACCAGGATTAAGACCGGGACCAGACCAGGACTAAGACCGGGACCAGACCAGGACTAAGACTGGGACCAGACCAGCACCAGACCGAGACTGAGACCGAGACCAGACCAGGACCAGGCCAGGACTGAGACCGGGACCAGACCGGCACCAGACCAGGACTGAGACCGGGAGCAGATTGGGACCAGACCAGGACCAGACCAGGACTGAGACCGGGACCAGATTGGGACCAGACCGGGACCAGACCGGGACCGGACCACACCGGGACCAGACTAAAATATACCTTTTTGTCTGTGTTCCCAGAAATAAACTCCACACTTAGCAAGCCTTGTTTCTTCTGTCGGCATGACAATAATTTTGACTTGCCATCGCAGCCAAATACACTTTCTCCATGAGGACATGTTTACAAAAAGCGTGTTTGAAGTGAAAAATAAAGATAAATAACACAGAACAGCAGACGCAGGACGGTGTGTGAGTGGGTGGAGGTGGTGGAGTGGGGGAGGGGTCAGGTGTGAAGCTACGTAAAACGTGTCATAGGTGTATCTGCCGCGTCATCGTTGTAGCAGCTTTAGTTCGTTGTCTCGTGGGAGGATGGCAGAAATACACTGCAATTTGTAAAAAAAAAAAAGCCAAATCAATCTAAAAACCATTCAGCAACAAATACAAGAGCCACACATCTCTCTGAGAAGGTAGAAAGCTCTGAAAAGTTGATTTTGCATGAGATGGGCCCTTTAAGTAATTTTTGACAAAGTACACAGTTACTGCTTTTTCCTTTTTAGGGCAGAATAGTTGCAGTGTGATTTGAGAAGATTTTCTGTAGACACGTGAATGTTTGGGCAAAATATGAAGTATGTGGGTAAAAATGTGTGGCCGAAGTGATAATAAGGATCATGTTTTATTGTTGGACTGTGCAGTGAGTGGAGTGTGGAATATTCTAGAGTTTGAGCCCAGCTGTTTGGGACAACAGATGGAAATGAGTGTTTGGCTGTTATCAGTGTGTTTAGTCATGTTAGTATCGTGTGTGTGTGTTAATCTCTCCCAACAAATACATAAAACACATCAAACACATGAGAGACCTTGAACATTTATGTGCTTTAGATTTAAAGGGGGATTTAAAAAAACAAAACAAAAAAAAAAACAGAGAAATTGTTTGCTAAATTTTGAATCTCCCCTGTGTGATTGACCGATTTTCAGATTTTCCCGACCAATTTTCCAGCCAATTTCTGCAGATTCCATGAGTGAAGCGTTTGACTCACTCACAGAAATAAACAAATCTGACTGAACAATGACATTTGAGCAGGTTTGAGACGCAGTGAGGGTGTGGGGACCAGACTGTGGGGGCCAGAATGTCAATCTGTATCAAAATACAGAGACATATTCTGGAGTTTCCAGGCAAAAAGATTAAATAAATTCAGAATGAAAAGAAACAGAAAAGAAAAATTCTGTAGCTGATGAAACAAATGATCTCAGAGCTCAGCCGGTGGTTTTCTTGGTACAAGTGCAATTTCCTTTTCACAACCCAAAGTTGATGGTTCGATGGTTCCGTCTCTGCTTCACTCAATGCATGCAGCAATTTTGTCCTTGAGCAAGACACTTCCCAGAAAATCTCCACTGCACCGGTGTATGACTTGTTCCTAGAAGTAAAGAAGAAGTTGTCAGACTTACACTGGCGCTGGTGGTTCAATCCTTGCAGCAATACAAATCACACTTCATCTAAAATAGTAAGTAATAGTAATAGTATTCAAGTAAAAGTGTGAAGTAGTAGTAGTACACAAAATTACTGAAGTAGTGAACAAAGTATTTGGGAAAAGTAGGAGCAACTGTAAGAGCAAAATGTGTTTCTTGAATAGACTCTGTGCACAGTAGCAGGCTGCCTCACTGTGGCTTAGAACTATCAGACACTTTTATTCAAATTGTCAAACATAAAATAAACAACCTAAAAAAAAAAAAAAAAAAAAAAAAAAAAAAAATCAAATTGAAATGAATTTAAAAAAAAAAAAAAAAAGACTAACCAATTATTTGTATCTTCTGATCAGGGAGAGACAAGGCACAGCACAAAGACACACACACACACTCACACGCACACACATGCACACACACACACGCATACACACTCACACACACAGATACACTCGCATACACACACACACGCATACACACTCACACACACACACACAGACACTCACACACACTCACGCACCACACACGTATACACACACTCACACGCACACACACACACACAGACACTCATGCACACACTCACACACACACATAGACACACACAGACACACAAGCACACACATAGACACACACATAGACACACACACCCACAGACACACACAAACACACATAGACACACCCACAGACACACACATAGACACACACACCCACAGACACACACAAACACACATAGACACACCCACAGACACACACATAGACACACACACACACACACAAGCACACACATAGACACACCCACAGACACACATATAGACAGACACACAAGCACACACATAGACACACACATAGACACACACACCCACAGACACACACAAACACACACAGACACACCCACAGACACACACATAGACACCACACACACACACACCACACAGACACACACACACACACACAGACACACAAGCACACACATAGACACACACACACACACACACACAGGACAATATCAAACATCAAAGCCATAAAAAAGTTGTCCAGACAGTTTATTCCTGCGTGTCATTCACTGAGTCTATTTTTTGTCTGAAGAACAGACGCACGAGTCCAGTGCACAGAGTTTGCTTTTGTAGTTTGATGTGAGTGATGATGATGATGATGATGATGATGATGATGATGATGATGATGATGTTTAATCTGTAATGCAGATCCACACAGCAGAGGACACAGGTCATATACACCGGGTGGAAGACTGTGTTTATTAATTGAGCATTTTACTTTTTTTTATTTTTTTCATATTTTTAAAAATAATGTACCATTCTTAAATAATTAAAATTAGCATTATAATTATATTTTAATTTTAATTGTATATAAATTAGGGCACCAAAATATTGAGGACGGAGCATCTACTGAACACCATTTGAGCACAACGACAAAATACAGGTTATAAACATGTGTCTTTTTAAACTCAAGTGTCCTCTGCTCAAGTATTCATTTGATGTGTGGACTTTTTCACATGTTGTCATTGACATCGAGCCACAGCTTCCCCTTCACTGGCTTCATTTAAAATATTGATTCATTTCAGCGCAACCAAAAACCTGATAAAGATCAAATTGGACAGGAAGTAGTGACGCTAAGTCAGGTTGAACTGTTCTGCACAGAAACTATTCCAAGAGCAAAACATTTAATAATGCACAAAATCTGAAAAACACACACGAGAAAAAAACTCACTTATATCTGAAGGAAACACAAATGTTCTAATCATTCAATATTATCAAAATAAACATTTGTGTTACTTGCAGACACCTCACAGTGAGAAGAGGAACCAAAACTTTTACCCAAGTAAGAGTACAAATGTATTACTCAAGTAGGAGTAAAAGTATGTTGTCCAAATACTACTCCAAGAAGTATAATTTCTTTAAAAAATATTAAAATAAGTAAAGGTAATTAGTAGTACTGTCCACCTCAAATTGTTATTTTACTGAAAAATGTTTTGAGTGGATATAGAGAGGCTATATTCAATAAACTGCACCCACATTTACTTAATTCCTTACTTACTTTTTTTTTCACTTAATTTTTATTAATATTTTATATAATAACATTCACAAAAACAAAACAGGTCATCGGCAAGGAATTTAACACATGTTTAGATGGGGAGAAAATACATATATATAACTATATATACACACACACTTACATAAAAGGAGGGAATAATATATGTACACATATACTTATGTATACACACATAAATGTACACACAACACTCTTACATGTTCCCCTGGAATACTCTTTTTTGTAAGTACTTAGCTGTGGCAGCCTATCTGTTAACTAAATTAAAACACACTGTATTTAGACCATTTAGCCCATTTGCATAGTAAACATCAGCTTGGAGCTTAGCATGTATGTCAAACGTTCCATTTTATGAGTTCTTCAACAATTAACCAGTCTTCTAGTTAGGTGGATCTGGTTGAAGCCACTTACGTGTAATTGCCTTTTTGCACAAAAAGGATTTTGAATAAATATCTGACATTGTTTGGTAAATCTGGTACATCTCCAATGTATAGTGTCATCACATTTTGATTAATAGTGAAACCAGTTATTTGTCATTGTTGATCCAACATGTGTCCAAAATGTTTTCAGTTTCACACAAGACCAAAATGATGGTGAGCCTCGTTATCTCCGCAAGTCCAACATGCGAGCTTTCGGGTTTTCTCATTTGTTGTTTAGGAGTTATAAAAAAACGATTATGGTTTTCCAACTGAATTCCCGTAAGCAGAACAAGAAGTTGAATGAGCAGTTTTCACATATGTTTTCCCACTGTTCTGTTATTATCTGTTTTAATTTCTTTCTCCCAGCGTTTTTAATTACTCAGTTGAATTTCTACTACTTATTAAGCTACGGTTAGTTAGAAATAACTGATTACTCCCTTAGAGTAGTTTGCATAAGATTAAAAATCAGTGCGTTCTAGTGTTACTTACTTTTTAAATTTCCACTCATTTCGACAACTGTAACGTACTTTTCTCTGGCATCAGCCTCCGTGCACTTTACCGCTTACAGTTGGTTCAAAATTACACGTTTAACTGGAAGCAAAAACGTGAGCACATTACCCTGATTTTAGCGTCATTGCGTTGACTCACAGTTCGTTTTAGAGTTGATTTTAAGATTTTACTGTTTGTTTTTAAAGCTTTGAATGGACTGGCCTCATAGTCAAAGCCCCATCTTAAACCTCATCCAGATTTACTTACCCGTACATGGGGCCTAAGACGAGACTTAAAACCAGGAGGACAGGACCTTCTCTGTGACCGACCCTAAACTCTGGAACCCTCCACGTCCCAACAGCCCCACAGTGTTTAAAGTCTCGTCTCAAGACTCACTTTTACTCTCTGACTTTAACACTGCGTGAGTTGCGTGGGACTCTGTGTCTTTTGGTGGTTTTGCTTTTATTAGATTTTTTATCAGTTTTATTGTTCAGGACTGGTATGATCACATTTTTAGCAGTTTAACTTTTTGTTGTCTCCATTTTCTGATCTCTCTGCAGCACTTTAGAAACTGCTTTATTTGTAAAATGTGCTACAGAAATAAAGTGCATTAGGATTTAAAGTGCATATGACAGTTCAGGACTAATTTCACTAAAACATAGTTAACACAATTGTAGCTATGGTTTTACTAAAAGTTTTTATTTATTTATTTATTTATTTATTTATTTTTTACAGTCATGTGATATATGCATATTTTTGTTACTATATCTCACAAAAGTTCTTGTGAGCTTTAAGTCATGTGATAATACTGTTACCTCATCAAAAACACACCTGGAGTTGTGTTTTCATTCACATGTTTGAGTAATCCTGCATTATTAGTTTGTCTAGATCTCCAACGCTCAACATGCTCTGTTCCACCTTGTGATGTCATGAAGTGGTAGTTTTCAAGTTCACAGCTTCTTTATCTGTAGTTCAGATTGGCAGTTCCAGGACTATAATCATCCAAGTGATTCTAGTGAAGGTGTATTTAGTTTAACAACACAATAGAACACTTCCTGTATTACCACTTAATGACATCACAATTTGGTGCAGAGTGTTTTGAGTTGGAGAGAAGAACTCAGTCTAAATGTGCAGGTTTGTGAGTTAAACATGTGAATGAAACAAAACACAAGTCCAGGTCTGATTGTGATGAGGAAACTGCATTAGGACATAGATCAGAAAATAGATTAATATGTTTTTTTTTTTAAAAAGGTGCACTACATAACTTTTTCTTTTGGGGTCCGTCACCTGCTTGTTTCCATGGAAACATCATTGCTCTGCCTGGAATGTTTCACAGTGTGACATTAAACAGCTCTACTGTACATTTATTCAATTACAGGTGGTTTTGTAAATTAAAATTCCCTAGAAAAAAACAGACATTCTGACTGTGAGTGGGGTCACCTCTCCACAGATCTGACCTCTAAACTGGTCTAGTTTAGTCTCAATGAAGATAGAAAGGATTAATACCATACTGTGGAACATTCTAGACAAAGCAATTTATTTATTTATTTTGCCCATATAACATTAAAAAAAAGAAAGAAAAAAAATTATAATAATAAATAAATAAAAACAGTAGAAAAACCCAAAAGGGTGTCATATTAAAGCCTCCACCTTATGAAGACATTAAAACTTGAACATTACTGCTTTGTATAAAAAAGATTTTAAGATTAAATTCATTTGATTCAAACATGAATTAAAACACAATGAAACATCCACAGTTGAGTGATTATCAAACATCATCATGAAATATCAAACATTTCCTCTTTTTAAACAACACCTCTGATGTGCTTCACTAACCACATGTGAAAACTGCTCCACAATTTACAGCCTCTGGATCGTAAAAGAACCTGACCTCTTGATGTGACACATTTTGGAACATGAAAATTATGATTTTGAGTTTTGTATCTATGAATCTCTGCACTGTAACTGTAACAATAACATCTCCATGGAGAAAAGGATTCCCTCCACCAGAAAAGTTACACAATGCAGCTTTAGTCTGTCTCAGTTTTGTGTCTGTAAATACCCGCTTAACACCTATTCATACTTCATAAGAACATAAGAACTGTGTTCTTGTTCTTGAGGTGAGAAGAACAAGAACATGGTTAAATTGGGCTCTGACATTTCAGACTTCAAAAGATGGTCTGCTGCTGAACGGCCCCGCCCCCTCACTCCGCCCCGCCCCCTCACTCACTTTGCACTTTCTCATCCTCCAGCCTGACCTCTCCTTTTTTTTTTGGTTACCCGCCTTTTGGCCTTTGCAAACTTGGCACAGAGATTATGCCAGACCTTTCTACAATGTTTGTCGTCCAAGCCTAAAATGTCAGCAATCTCCCTCCATGAATTTCTTGCCCTTTGGCGTCTTTATTGTCACTGAGTGTCATGTTGCACAGATGTTTGTAGTTTCTCACCCTTTCTGCCAGCTGTGAAAACCGGCGAGGAAGCTGATAAACCAAGGCCACTTAAATAACCAACTGCCAAACAAAATTCTGCTCAGTTGACATGTCAAGAACAAGCCGTGAGAACTGCCCAACAGGAGCTGGAGCAACAAAACAACCTCAAAAAGAACTAAAACACGTCCTGAAAAAGGACTAAACCAGGACTAAAACAGATCTAAACCATGTATAAAACAGGACTAAACCAGAACTGAACCAGGACTGAGTGTCGGGACTCGGACTCTATCTCTCTCCCTCTCTTGACCCAAGATTAGTCCTGGTTTATTTATTTTATGCTAAATATATATATGCACGTTTTTTTTTACCCTATGCACACGCATATTTTTGAAAGTTTCATTTTTAGCCGTTGCCGCTGTCAAACTACCACGAGTCTGCACGCGACGTGCAGAGAAATAAAGTGAGAGAAAGAGAAAACACAACTCCCAGTCCCAATAAGGATCAGGCTCCCGTCGTTTGCTTCAAAGAGTCATTTCGTTCGCGACCGACCCATAACTAGTAAAGAAACTAGCGCTATTAGCCTTTAGCCGTAAATGCTGCGCGCCGCAGTAATTAATTATATGCGCAAATGTCATAATTCACATGTCTATTCACAGCTCATTTACATATCAGTGCAGGTCCAGTAACAAATATACGGCCAATATAGTCACTTTACAATAGACCAATAGAAAACAGTCTGATTTATGTGCGGGAGCTACAGCAGCTAATCGCTAACCTATCAGAACGAACCAAAAGTAGCTTCAAAGTCGACATATTTCCAACACTCAGCCTCACACAGGCTCCTCCTCACATCACAAGTCTGCACTAATAAATGTCCTTTTAATCCAGATTCAAACCGATTGTCCGTAAAAAGAAAATAATCTCAGTGTTTGGATCTGTGTCTGCAGGTGTAAACAAACACACATGAGTGACGTAACTCTGTGGTGTGTTCAGGGACAGTACGGACACAAACACAGACAAATGACTCCGCAGATAAATACTGATGCGGAGCCACATATGAGGACATTTATCTGTCTGTAAATTGGATTAAATGAACAGAATGTAGAGTCTAAACTTTATAACGAGGTATAACATGCCCACGTGAAATATCAGCCCATATCAGCAAGCATATCGGCCGATAGCCGATATGTCTCCAGTTGCTCGTATCGGCTGATAATATCGGCCAGCCGATATATCGGCTGGGCTCTAATTTGTATATTTAACTTTACACTTATATTTAGTTTGTGGGACTAGTTTATCATCCCACCTGCCTGCTCCTGCATCGTGCACACACACAGTTAAAGTTTGATAAAAGAACACAGCAGAATGTAAATGACTTATATATATATATATATATATATATATATATATATATATATATATATATATATATATATATATATATATATACATATACATGTCTTTTGCTCTGCCACAATAATGTAATAATGAATTTAAATCAAAATACCTCAAGTTGAAGCTTTTCTCAGCTATTTATAGGTGAGATTAAAAAAAGAAATTAATTAGATTAATTAATTACAGATCATAATTAATTAATCTCTCTTTTTTTTTTTATCGCTTGACAGCACTATTTATACTATATACTACTCTACTACATCCATGATAATATTTGTTGTCTATTTCTTTTCTAGCTACACATCCGCCCACATCGGAGTCACCCTCAGACGCTCGCCCTCCCTCTCCGCTCACGAACGCCGCAAAATCGTGGGAATCCTCGTGGTCATCACCATCAACTTCATCGTGGTGTTTGGGCCGTACCATCTAGTGGGGGGTTACCGGTTCGTGTCCCTCCTCTTCGCCGATGAGCCGTGCGGATTGGAGCGTTCCATTTTCTTGGTCTACCGTCTTTGCTACGGACTGACCAGTCTGAACACGTTACTGGACCCTCTGTTCTACATCTTCCTGTGCGCGGACGCCAGGCTGGAGCTGCAGAGGTCGCTGTCGAGCTTGAGAAAGAGGGCCAATACCAAGATGAAGTCCGATTCCACAGTTCAAACCATTTCGCACCAAAGAAGGGTGGGGCAGAATCTTATTCCGATATAGACGCTTGGAAATGTCAGAATGTTTGATATTTGGGATGAACTGGACTGGGTCAAAAAAAAAAAATGACAATACACGTTTGTTATTTTTATTATAAATGCACGGTTGTTATGGGTAAGCTTTGAAAAAAACATGAACTTAAAGATGCACTATGTAACTTTTTGGTTGGGGGTCCATCACCCGCTTGTTTCTATGGAGATGTCGATGCCTGAAATGTTCCACAGTGTGACATTAAAGCTGCACTATGTAACTTTTCTGCTGCAGGGTCCATCAGATGCCTCACTCCATAATCCGTGTGTCATCCATTCATCCGTTTTTCAATATAAAACCAAAAATAAGAAAACGAAAAAAAAACAAGAGTTTTCTTTTTGTCTCCAAACCCAAAATGAAAAAATAGATAATGATTCATTTTTTCAGTTTTGGTTTTTGTGTTTACGTGTTCCTGTTTACATGACTTCTGTGACTGCGATGTCGGACCTCTGCACCGCATACGGACTGAACCATGACTGGTCCAGGTCCGGGGCCAGACCGAGACCAGAGAGGGACGAGACCGGGACCAGAGTGGACTCTGAGCTTTGACTCTGAGCCTCTGCAGGGTCCAAGCCTCAGCTTTGAGCTGAGTGGGCTCTGAGCCTCCGGTCTGGTCCCAGTCTGGTCCCGGCCTGGTCTCGGTCTCAGTCCCGGTCTCAGTCTCGGTCTGGTCCCAACCTGGTCTCGGTCTCAGTCTCGGTCTGGTCCCAACCTGGTCTCGGTCTCAGTCCCGGTCTGGTCCCGGTCTGGTCTCAGTCCCGGTCTGGTCCAGGTCTCAGTTCTGATCTCAATCTCGGTCTGGTCCTGGTCTGGTCCCGGTCTCAGTCCCGGTCTGGTCCCAGACCTGGATCAGTCCTGGTTCAGTCATATGCAGTGCAAAGGTTTGGCATCACAGTCACGGAAGTCACGTAAATGGGAAACGGTCGTTATCTGTTTTTTCCATTCTTCATTTAAACACAAAATCGAAAACTGAAAAAAAAAAAAAATTTTAAATCATTATCTGTTTTTTCATTTTGGTTTTGTAGACAAATAATGAAGAAAACAGTTGTTGTTTTTTTCATTTTCTTATTTTTGGTTTTATATTGAAAAACAAATGAATGAAAGATACACGGATTCTCCATAAAGATGTTATGGCTTCTTCTGGAATGTTTCACAGTGTGGTATTAAACCTTTCTATCTCCACAGAGACCACACCAGACCAAGTTACAGGTCAGATCTGTGGAGAGGCGACCCCGCTCACAGTCAGAATGCGTTTTTTTTAAGCATTTTTGAGCTGCAAAACTATCTGTAATTTAAGAAATAGTATAGTGAACAGCCTGTAATAAACAAAGAATAAACACATAAACAGTAAACAAACAAACAATAAATATTTTTTGCCCTAGCAACATGAAATTTGGCACGGCACACACCCGCCCCATTAGGATGACACCCTTCAGATTTGAGATCATTCAGATGAGCAGGTCGAGAGTTATGTGTGGAACAGACAAACAAACAGAGACACAGAAAGACGTTCCTTGCATTAATACATAGATGTAAGGTAGAGCTGTTTAATGTCACACTGTGGAACATTCCAGGCAAAGCAATGTCACATCCACAGCAACAAGCAGGTGACAGACCCCCAACCAAAAAGTTACACCATTACGCACCTTTAAACTGCTCTACTTTATATTTATTAATTTACAGGTGATTTTATAGCTCAAAAATACCTTTAAAAAGCAGTGAGCAGGGTCGCCTCTCCACAGAGCTGACCTGGGACATGGTCTGGTTGGGTCTCCAAGGAGATAGAAAGGTTTAAGACCATACAGTGTAACATTCCAGATAAAGCAGGAAATAAATACTTCCACGGAGAAAAGCGTTTGACAGACCCTCCACCGGAAAAGTTACAATGAACCTCTAAAGCAGGGGTGTTAAACTCAGTTTGTTCCGGGGCTCGTATCCAAACTACTTTGATCCAAAGGGGCCGGATCAGAAAACTCATGTCATATAAACCCCAAAAATAACAATAAGTTCAAATGTTTGTGCAGAGAAACACAAATCTATTACAGAAATCTTTTTTAATTGATGAACTCTTTCTTTTACAAAATATTATAATATTATGAACAACCTGAAACTTTAAGACAAATACCATTTCAACACAATGTTTTAACATGAATTTGTATACAAATAGGAATAAGTCAATTTTTCTTGGAAAATCCTGCACTTTTCTCATGTTGGACATTTTCTTGATGAGAGTGTCACGGTCAACAGTCCAAACGATCGTCCTTTAAGAGCGTTTGGAAAGAGACAAGTCTTCATTTGTGCTGCTCTGGTGGGAGGGGCCACGCACAGAGACGCTGGAGACACTGATATGATAAACACCACAGAAAATGACCAATATTTTAAAAGAAAATATAATTTAAATATTTTAGTACAAAATCAGCTGCGGAGCAGATTAACGAACACCTTTAATCTGGGGCCGGATCCAGCCCCCGGGCCGTATATTTGACACCCCTGCTCTAAACTCTCTTCACACGGAATAGAAACCGAGAGCTCCTCCTTGGTTTTAAAGATCACAGCACTTACTTTTTTAATTTTAATTTTTTTTTTAACTATAGACTATGTTATGTTGTCTTGTCTTTTATTCAGGCACCTTATCTCTGCACTCAACAGTGAAGCTCATGTTTTGTTTTTTTGTAACGCTGCCTTGTCCTGATCTACTCCTCGTAAATAACAGACATGAGTTGTGTTTTCAACCCACCACATCACATTATTTCTGCAATAAACCTTCAATAATCACCTGTGAGATGTTTTTTATTAAAACTGTTAATGAAAACTAACATTTATTTATACACAATTAAATAAAAAAGTTATGTTTCAATACCAAATGAGCGTCAAAAGTTTTCTGTCTGAGAGCAACTTGTGTGTGACGACCTGGAGCCAAACGAGAGCTGCTCGTGCAGAAAGACTCCACACGCTCACAAAACTCTGACACTAGAATTAGTGAGTCTGAGTGAACAAGTTACTTATGAATGAAAGACTTTTACTTCTGTTGTTCTGTTCACATCTTCTGTCAAATAAAAGTCGACTAGAGAAGAGAAAGAAATGAGAGAAACACTCACATCTTTACATTCAATAGAGTTAAACAGAAAATAATTAACACTGATATCACAGCCACTCCGTGAATTTCCTCTTATAAAATACTGATATTTTATATATACAGCGTTTTTCTAAATAAAGTCACAACGTTTTCTACACATGGAAACAAAATACAAAACTATGTTGGGTCTGTCCAAAACAAATCAGCCTTTTAAAGGTTGTATAGAGGATTTTCCAAGGAACGAGAAATCCAGCGACTGTTTGTCCTTTTTCAAATGTTGCGCATGCGTGAAACCACCCCCCCTCCCCTACAGCTCCTACGTAGAAACGCCTCCTCCCTCCTCCTCCTTATGCCAGAAACAGGTTTGTTTACAGCCGGTGCTGCACATGACTTGTAAACAACTAACTACAGTGTTGGTTAGGCAAGACGGAGAAGTGAGGAGCGGGGGGAGGGGTGCGCGGACATTTCGTTCGCGGACGAGAAGTGAGGAGCAGGGAGAAGAGCGGAGCAGGGAGAGAGGAGAGAGGAGAGGGGAGCGGTGCGCGGAGATTCCGTGTGCGGAGAAGTGAGGAGCAGGGGAAGAGCGGAACGGGCAGCGGGGAGAGGAGCAGGAAAGGGGTGCAGAGAAGAGTGCGCGGAGATTCAGTGCGAATGAACTAGCTACAACACGCAGCAGCAAGCGGACTCTTTCTTTGCCTTGAAAATTACGTTTTCAGACATAGGATATCGCTTTCGTGTCCTGAAAAACGTTTGTCTAGCTCTTAGAAATAAAGTACGTTTTCATAATAAGCAGAAGTGACCTGTCCAGGAGTAATTTGTGGACCAGTGCGTCAGTCTTTAGACCCTGCGTCTGCTTCAGTCGCGCCATCGCTGGAATGAATCTTCAAGAATCACCTTAGTTTGGCTTCGCTGCTTTTCCCCTTGTCTTCTGTCTGTGCGTCTTGCGTCTGTGGACTGCGTGACAGTCGTACGCAAACCACGTAACGGCAGCGCGCAGGCAAGTCAGTTACGCTAGAAACGTAGGGAGTTTGATTGACAGCCTGTCAGCTAACAGATAACGAGGCAGTGTCGTTATCTATTGGCAAATGTTTAGCCCCACCACGTCCAGAGTTGATGAATTTTTATTCTCTTTTTTTTTTGGTCATCATAATTACAAGGCTACTGCACCTCTATAATGCTATCATTGACAATTTGAAACAAAAAAAATCCTCCATACAACCTTTGAGGAATCTCCCCATGAGCATCTCAGATTTGGCTGAAAAAAAACAACAACTAAAAAATCCAAAATTATCAAATGAAAGAATCTAAAGTTTTAGCTCAATCATTCCTGAGTTTTGGCCTGTTGAGATTTTGGGGCCATGGCCACTTTTTCAGAAACCTTCATTCATAATCATGTTTGAGAGACCAGAACTTCATAAAAATCGAGCTCGGAACATTTGTACATTTGTATTATTTTAGATTCTTGGTCATAGATTCTGAATCTGTTGTCAAACATTGTGTGTCTTTATTAAGGGTGTGGCTGTGGGCCCAAAATCTCACATTTGGTTGCCGCTCAGTTTTTTTGTTTGTTTGTTTGTTTTGTTTTTCAATTTTTGAGGTCCAAGATCAATTTACTCCAAGCAGATCTTTGCAAACTAAATGAACCTGAATATTTGAGAGAATGACCATTTCTGACACAAATCACACTTTTCTGAGTTTTCATGTGGATGGTGTAGAGCAGGGGTGGGCAAACTTTTTGGCTCGGGGGCCACATAGGGTCCTAAAATTTGACTGAAGGGCCGGACAGGAGACAGGACATGACATGTTAAGAGCTCGGCTCCATTGCACAATTGTATTTACACATATCGGATGCATAAGTTTCAAAATGCATGAAAAGTGAATGAGGTTTGCTTCTCTCTGCACACCACAGGCGCACACATCCTGAGCGCTTAGATCCCGTCGAGAAACAAAATCCCCTCTATGAGGTACCACGCTTCAACACTGATGTGTGCAGTACCACCAAACCCTTAAGACTTTCCATGCATTAAGATACAGAATATGATGTTGACCAGTCTGAAGTCCCTGCTTTTAACTGACTCAAAATGGAAACAGTGCAGCCTTATGTCTTGAACACTTCTACCTCACTCATGGTCAGAGTACGCCGCCCGAAACTACTGTCCCATAAAGCATTGCAGCCAACATAATACGCCGCATCTCAATGTATATATAGTGCTCCATCTACTGGGAAACGCCGGAAATGCAGGAAAAATAAAACATCAAGGTTTATTATTGTAATTTATTCAAGTTCGGCGGGCTGGGTTAAAAGGTTTAAAGGGCCACTATATGGCCCCTGGTGTAGAGTCTCAAATATGGTCACAGACCAGGTTTGATCTTTTTGGCCCCTTCTTTGGAGCCTCGGTTCTCCACGTGGACACAGTTAGATGTGGATCACATTTTTACTAGAGAAATGTTGGCAGATTCTAATTAGTTTAAAGTAATAAAAACAACTACTATTAACTTCCTTCATTTCAAACGGAATTTTTGAAAATGAGTCTCACAGGAGTTTAGGTATTTTTCCATCTGCCATCGCAAAGGTTTTTTAGGAATTTTTTCAGCCAAATCTGAGACGTCTCAAAGGGGAGGGCGGCTGATTTCATTTGGGCGAACTTTGTAATGAAAATGTAAAACGATAAAATCAAATATTAAATCCAAACTGTTTCTACAGCAAATCCAACAAACACAAGTCGATGTTTAACTGAACAAACAGACAATAAAACCAAAACACTTTGAAATGTGACGTGTTCCTCCACTTTTGCATCAGAAGCTTAAATCGACGAGTTTAAAGTGTAACGGAGCTCGCGGCTCGAGCACAAACACGCCTCTGTTCTGTTTTCAACCTTAAACCTTTGACATGAATCTTATGATTTCTCTCCATTTCTACGATTGTGAGACTCACCTGGACGTGTGTGGATGTTCCTCTCTGCTCATCGCCTCTGGAGCTCCCTGACACACACTAACACACACACTGACACACACTGACACACACACACAGACAACCCCCCACACACACACACACACACACACACACACAGACCCACACATCAGGAGGCGGCTCAGACCTGTCACTCCTGTTTCACACAGATCTGTGTCGTCTGAAGCGACAGCGGTCAGCAGGTGTGTCCTTGAGGTCGAGACATGAGTTACCGAGCTGCACAACACGCCAATTAAAGACAATTATCTCTTTACACTTTAACCCTCATCAGTACACGTGCCAAAACTGACTAATCTGTACACCTGGGGTCCACACGGTCCCCAACATCATATTATATATTTCACATAAGTGTGCAGGTAACAGTTGTCTCCAAATGAGGTTTTTGACAAGTGTGACAACCTCAGATAAAATTTATTTGGTATAACTTGCTTTAATTCAATGAAAAAATAAATAATAACCTTATGTTTTTTTTTCTCTTTTTTTCAAATTTTTGTCACTTTTGGTGCAAAATCATGTGTAAGCTGAGGTTTGTTATGTTCTGTTGCATCATTGATGCTAACAAAGAACAGACATCATAGGTGTTCCTTTTGGTATAGGGTATACAGAACCATTTTGGCAAAATGAGCCTCTTTGATACTGGGGTCCATGTGGACCCCACAATAACAAAAAATATGTTTGAAGAAAATGTGGGTGTCTCATAAAAAACTAAAGGTGTGTGATCACAATAGATTGTCATATTGGCAAGAAAATGAACACGGGGCCTTCACAAATGCAATATTTACACTCCACTGCATGCTTCTAGGCACTCATCACACAGAATACTGGGAGTACAATTTATTGTCAATGCAAGTGTAAGTCTTTCTTAACTTAAATGAAACAATATGCAACTCTGGTATCTGTCAGAGGAATATCAAAAACAAATAATAACCAGACGTTAGACACCTGGTTCGGCTGGGGTCCACGTGGACCCCAAATGAATGCTTTTTATACACACCACATAAATAATGGTAAAGAAATGAGCTCTTGGGCATGTGATAGCAACAAGTTGGGTGACAACTACCTAAATGGACCAAGAAAAAGACACAACACAATCAGAAATATGGCAATGTTTTTACACCTTACTGATTAGGGTTAAAACCCTTGTGCTCCCCTTTAAAAAGACTTACACCTGGACTTCCAACAGCGTAAAACCACTGCTCCTGGTTTTGCAGTTTAAAAGTCCCTAAAACTCGAAATAAAACTCGATTTTTGAACTGGTATTAATTGCCTCAGTAAGAAGGGGCAACGTTGAAAGATGAGCACGGCAAGCTGAAGACCAAGAAACCGGTCAAAATAAACACCGACAAAACTGAAGCTGGCAAATATGGCGTTTTGGCTAACGCGGAGGCTAGCAGTCGAGAAGAAGCGGCCAGTGACGACAACATTGACCTGAGAATGATATTAAATTAAATTAAAGACTTCAGAAAGGACCATGCTCAGCGATTCAAAGACGTGAAGGAACAGATAAAGATGACTAACGTAAATCTGTACAAACTTGAGAGCCGTGTTTTTTTTTTTTCCGTTCTAGTCCTTGTTTAGTCCCTGTCTAGTCCAGGTTTAGTCCCGGTCTAGTCCAGGTTTAGTCCTGGTCTAGTCCTGGTTCAGTCCTGGTCCGGTCCTGGTGCAGTCCTCGCGATCGGCTCAGTGATTGTGGCGTATATATTTATTCTCCGCTCATGTTTGTGGTTCTCGCTCTGGTTCTCGGGTCTTTCTTCCTGATAATTGCGTCGCTGCGTCACTGGATACTCGTCCCTGATTGGTTAGACTTTACATTGAAATTGGACGCTTTGACGCTTTGGTGTGAATGGCCCCTTACAGGGTTATTTCTTTAAAACCCCACTAAAGGAAGTCCAACTTCTATTGTTTAATATCTGTGTGACTGTTACTTTGTTAGCTGTGTTTCAAGGCAGTAATGTTTGGGCAGGTGATAATGTTATTACAGCTGTGATAAAACAATTTACCCATTCAAACGGTAGATTGTAACCAGACTTTAAATATCCTCTCCTGGAATGTAAATTAAATTGTTAACCCACAAAAGAGGTCCAAGATTTTGTCTAAAATTTAAAAAAAAAAGAAGAGGTACAGGCCCTTCTGCAGGAGACGCACTTGTCAGACCAGGAACATAAACAATTTAAACGAGGTTCTAATAAGTATGTATACACATCATCAGGACACCAATTCTGATAACACATCAGACTTGTTTTGAATATATATCAGATAAAAAAGATAAAGAAGGCCGTTTCATATTGGTAAAAGGGAAAATTGAGGGCTTTCCAGTGACAATTGTCAATATTTACATACCACCAGGAAGCGACTGGGTTTTTTATAAACAACTATTTGAGCTGATGGTGTCTGAAACAGTTGGAATGTTAATATGTGGTAGGGACATGAATGAATGGATAACTCCAAGACTGACACAACACAACCAAATTCATTAATATGGTAAATAAATAGTATTATGGATGAATCTGAAATTATTGATACCAGAACCAGACCTCAGACCAGGACCAGACCTCAGACCAGGACCAGACTCAGACCAGGACCAGACTCTGACCAGGACCAGACTCTGAGCTTCTGACATCTAATGGGATCAGACCTTGTCAAACTGGTCTGTCCACATACCAACTTGTATCTGTGTGAAACAGGAGCGACACGTCTGAGCCGCCTCCTGATGCGAAGCTCTGGACGTGTGAAGGCCTCAGTGTGTATCATTGTGTGTCAGTGTGTGTGTTAGTGTGTGTGTCAGGGAGCTCCAGAGACGATGAGCAGAGAGGAACATCCACACACGTCCAGGTGAGTCTCACAGTCTTAGAAATGTAGAGAAATCATAAGATTCATGTCAAAGGTTTTATTGTCTGTTTGTTCAGTTAAACATCGACTTGTGTTTGTTGGATTTGCTGTAGAAAACCTCTGTTAGACGATTGAACAGTTTGGATTTAATATTTGATTTTATCGTTTTCAATTTTCATTACAAAGTTCGTCCAGATGAAATCAGCCGTCCATCCCCTTTGAGTCATTTCAGATTTGGCTGAAAAAAATTCCTAAAAAACCTTTGCGAGCAGATGGAAAATACCTAAACTCCTCCAAAAATGACCCGTTGAGACTCATTTTCTAAAAATTCCGTTTGAAATGAAGGAAGTTAATAGTAGTTGTTTTGTTATTACTTTAAACTAATCAGAATCTGCCAAAGTTTCTCTGGTAAAAATTTGATCCACATCTAACTGTGTCCACATGGAGAACGGAGGCTCTAAAGAAGGGGCCAAAAAGATCAAACCTGGTCTGTGACCATATTTGAGACTCTACACCATCCACATGAAAGTTCAGAAAAGTGTGATTTGTGTCAGAAATGGTCATTCTCTCAAATATTCAGGTTCAGTTAGTTTGTAAAGATCTGCTTGGAGTAAATTGATCTTGGACCTCAAAAATTGAAAAAACAAAAAACAAAAACAAAAACTGAGTGGTAACCAAATGTGAGATTTTGGGCCCACAGCCACATCCTTAATAAAGACACACAATATTTGACAACAGATTCAGAATCTATGACCAAGAATCTAAAATAATACAAATGTACAAATGTTCCGAGCTCGATTTTTATGAAGTTCTGGTCTCTCAAACATGATTATGAATGAAGGTTTCTGAAAAAGTGGCCATGGCCCCAAAATCTCAACAGGCCAAAACTCAGGAAGGATTGAGCTAAAACTTTAGATTCTTTCATTTGATAATTTTAGATTTTTTAGTTAGTTTTTTTTTTTTTTTTTTCCAGCCAAATCTGAGATGCTCATGGGGAGATTCCTTAAACAGCTGATTTCTTTTGGACAAACCCAACATAGTTTTGTGTTTTGTTTCCATGTGTAGAAAACGTTGTGACTTTATTTTTAAAAAACACTGTATATATAAAATATCAGTATTTTATAAGAGGAAATTCACGGAGTGGCTGTGATATTAGTGTTAATTATTTTCTGTTTAACTCTATTGAATGGAAAGATGTGAGTGTTTCTCTCGTTTCTTTCTCTTCTCTAGTCGACTTTTATTTGACAGAAGATGTGAACAGAACAACAGAAGTAAAAGTCTTTCATTCATAAGTAACTTGTTCACTCAGACTGATTCTAGAATGAAATGTTTTCATTTTAATTCTCGCGTCAGAGTTTTGTGAGCGTGTGGAGTCTTTCTGCACGAGCAGCTCTCGTTTGGCTCCAGGTCGTCACACACAAGTTGCTCTCAGACAGAAAACCTTTGACGCGCTGGACTTACATTTCTACTAATGTTTTTAAAATTGACCCAGTTTGGTTTGATCACTTGAAAACTACCACTTGATGACATCACAAGGTGGAGCAGAGCGTCTGGAGCTTTTAAAAATAAAGAATTACTCAAACATGTGAACAAAACAAACACACTCCAGGTCCCTCAGGTCGGGTTCTGTTTGAGGTCAGAGGTCACAGTGTCGTGTCGTCCCTCAGGTCGGGCTCTGGTCCGTTTGATGCTCTGCTCAGAGACGAGGCTCTGCTGCACCCCCTGCTGGACTTTGCTCGAGACGCCGCCTGTTTACGAGGAATTCTGCTGAAACCTCCAGACGCCGCCAAACCTGCACACGTGAGCTCCTGTCTGCTCCTGTCTGCACCTGTCTGCTCCTGTCTTCTCCTGTCTGCTCCTGTCTTCTCCTGTCTGCTCCTGTCTGCTCCTGTCTGCTCCTGTCTGCTCCTGTCTTCTCCTGTCTGCTCCTGTCTTCTCCTGTCTGCTCCTGTCTGCTCCTTTGACCCGCTCCTGTCTCGGCAGGTGACCCACATGCCCTTCACCCTGGTGCCCACCCCGGTGTCCAGGGCTTTGTACCTTCAGGCGCTGCAGGTCCAGACGTTCTTCAACACGTTGGTGGATCGGGTCAGTCAGGACCAGGAGTTCCTGGAGGAGGCTCTGTCCAGGTAACACCTCACACCCTGTCACGTCTGCTCCTGTCTGCTCCTGCCTGCTCCTGTCTATTGTGCAATCAAGGCAAAACTGGAACATCTCCATGGAGACCAGCAGGTGGTGCACCCTCCACCAGAAAAGTGACACAGTGCAGCTTTAAACAGACCCATGTGTTGTTATGGACAAATCCAGGACTTTGAGAAACATCAAACATCAGGCCGTCGCTATAGCAACAAACTATTTAAATACTACTAATGACTCATTTCACAGTTCACCCCAGACTTCCTTCACCCCAGACACTTCCTCCAGCTCCTCCTGTGGGACCCTGAGGTGTTCCCAGTCCAGTCCAGAGACATCGTCCCTCCATTGTGTCCTGGGTCTCCCCCAGGGCCTCCTCCCGGTGGGACATGAACACCTCCTGAGGGAGACACCCAGGAGGCATCAGAACAGATGCCCTCCTCTACACGTGGAGGAGCAGCGGCTCTACTCCGAGTTCCTCCTGTGTGACCAAGCTCCTCCATGTTCCCCCCGAACTGCACTTGGCCGGTCTGCACCTGTCTGCTGCCTCAGGAGTCCCACGAGCCGGCAGGGGCATAATACTCTGTGAAACACAGCTCCTCAGATCATTCGGGTTCCCAAAGTCCCACCACAGTAAAGTGTCAGTTCAGGAGGAGTTCACATACACAATAGTTGTGATCAGACTCACACAAATAAAAGAGGCCAGAAAAAGTCCTTCCTTGGGCCTAAACTGTCTCTGTGTTTGGGACTTTTCCTCTGATGACATCAGCAGAGGGATCCTGGTTTTCACTCACACACACTTCCTGTTTCTTGTTTCAGCACCGTAGAAGTGGACGACTTCACCGCACGACTGTTCCACATCTACAAACAGATCCAGAGAGAAGGACGAGCCCCGGTGAGACTCTCTGCTCCTCTGCTTGTCTGGTTCTACTCGTCTGGTTCTGCTCCTCTGGTTCTGCTCGTCTCTGACCTTCTCGTCTTGTTTCCTCAGTCCATTGTCTTGGGTCTGACTCGTTGTGACTACATGTTAGATCGGGGCTCGTCTCTGAAGCAGGTGGAGATCAACACGTTTGCTGCGGGGATGGGAGAATTTACTGAACCTCTGGTGGAAGTTTACAGGTCAGAACCTCACACTGTTTATCTACAGGGACAGAAACTTCTCTAAGCTTCTGTGAGGGACTCTTGGTCTACTTCTTTTTTTTGCAGAGATGTTCTGAGATTCGCCGGACGCCCAAAGCAGAGTGAGCAGCTTCAACACGAGCTCCCTTCCACTGGACACGCCGCCGCCGCCGCCGTCGCCAAGGCCTGGGAGCTCTACGGGTCACACAGGTGTGAACGGACCTAAGGCTCAAGGGACAAAAGCTTCTGTGACAACCTGAAAAGAGCTGAACATTTGTGTTTCTTGCAGCTTCAGATCTGATTTAATTTGGCTCATTTTGTGTCGGTTTGAAAACTCCACATTTTGGGACTTATTTTGTGTTTTGTCCAAATTATAAATCAGATGTAATTTGTTGTAACATTATTCTGAACTTCCTCTTGCTCAAGATGTTCTTGTTCTTATTCTTGTTCTTGTGGTGGTGTCTCTCAGAGCTGTGGTGCTGCTGGTCGTCTTACCCTCTGACTTCTACCGATTTGGCCAACGCTGCCTGGAGGTGGAGCTGCCGAAATGGTAAAGACACTTTCACCTGTCAGCCCTTTTCACCTGTTGCCCCTTTTCACCTGATGCACCTTCTCACCTGTCATGCCCATAGACGCTCCATTTACCCTGTTTGGCCCCACCCCCTTTAGTCTCTAAAACCTCTGAACAGCACCCTCTTGTGGTGGCTCCTCAGGTGAATCAGGTGAATCTCACCTGTCTCTCACCTGTCTCTGCTGTCTCACCTGTCTCTCACCTGTCACCCCCGTTGTGCTCAGGAACATCTCGGTGATGCGTCGTTCTCTGGACGAGGTCTCTGCCTCGGTGTTCCTGGACAAAGATGACAGACTGTTTGTGTGAGTCACATTTTAAGACACTGTGGAACATTTCCTTCAGGTTTCCACGGAGACAGAAAGTTAAAAACAGACTTTGACGAGACGACAGAGACGATCCTGACGGTTCTGAATCTGTTTGTTTGTTTTCAGAGAAGGACGAGAGATCGCAGTGGTTTATTTCCGTTACGGCTACGCCCCCGAGCACTACACCGAACAGGTAACACCTGTCAGAGACCACATCATAGCCTCACCTGTCAGAGCCTCACCTGTCAGAGGACCACATCATAGCCTCACCTGTCAGAGCCTCACCTGTCAGAGGACCACATCATAGCCTCACCTGTCAGAGCCTCACCTGTCAGAGACCACATCATAGCCTCACCTGTCAGAGCCTCACCTGTCAGAGGACCACATCATAGCCTCACCTGTCAGAGCCTCACCTGTCAGAGGACCACGTCATAGCCTCACCTGTCAGAGCCTCACCTGTCAGAGGACCACATCATAGCCTCACCTGTCAGAGCCTCACCTGTCAGAGACCACATCATAGCCTCACCTGTCAGAGCCTCACCTGTCAGAGGACCACATCATAGCCTCACCTGTCAGAGCCTCACCTGTCAGAGGACCACGTCATAGCCTCACCTGTCATAGCCTCACCTGTCAGAGGACGACATCATTAGGGTGACCAAACGTCTGTTTTCCCCAGGACATGTTCATATTTTGCGTCTTGTCCTGGGCGTCCGGGTTTTTTTTTTTTAAGTGATGGAAATGTCCGGGTTTTCATTACCGTTCATTGGGGGCATTAAATTGAGTGTCTCTCGTAGCCTTTGTGACTCAGAAGTCACAGAGTGTAAAAAACAAAACAAAAACAAAAAAACCTCCCACCCCGGGTAAGGTTTTCACAAATGGAAATATGGTCACCCTAGACATCATAGCCTCACCTGTCAGAGGACAATGTCCTCTGAAATCTCTAAATTAGTAATTTATCCTGGTTTAGTTCTGGTTTAGTCCTGGTTTAGTTCTGGTTTAGTTCTGGTTTAGTCCTGGTTTAGTTTTTCTGTTTTTTAGAAATCTCCAAACTTCTGCTCCATAAATGTTTCTCGTCACATTAATTAGGGCTCAACTCAACTCTCCATATTCTGTCCATTTAATCCAATTTACAGACACATCACTCATGTGTCCTCAGCTGTGGGACGTGTGTCCTCATATCCTCATGTGTTCTCAGCTGTGGGACATGTGTCCTCATGTGTCCTCAGCTGTGGGACGTGTGTCCTCATATCCTCATGTGTTCTCAGCTGTGGGACATGTGTCCTCATGTGTCCTCAGTTGTGGGACGTGTGTCCTCATATCCTCATGTGTGCTCAGCTGTGGGACATGTGTCCTCATGTGTCCTCAGCTGTGGGACGTGTGTCCTCATATCCTCATGTGTTCTCAGCTGTGGGACATGTGTCCTCATGTGTTCTCAGCTGTGGGACATGTGTCCTCATGTGTCCTCAGTTGTGGGACGTGTGTCCTCATATCCTCATGTGTCCTCAGCTGTGGGACGTGCGTCTCCTGCTGGAGCAGTCTCGTGCGGTGAAGTGTCCAGACGTGGGGACACATTTGGCCGGGACAAAGAAGGTGCAGCAGGTTCTGAGCGAGGCCGGAGTCCTGGAGAGGTTCTTCCCACAGCACCAACGTGTGGTGGAGCAGATCAGAGCCACGTTCACCGGACTCTACTCCCTCGACCCGGTACACACATAGAACACCATACACACAGAACACCATACACACGTATAAAACTATACACACACACACACACACACAACCCCATACACACAGAGAACACCATACACACACAACACCATACACACGTATAACACCATACACACGCATAACACCATACACACGCATAACACCATACACACGTATAACACCATACATACATATAATGTGTAGTTTGTGTGTAGTGTGTGTGTAGTGTGTGTAGTGTGTGTGTAGTGTGTGTGTAGTGTGTGTGTGTGTGTGTGTAGTGTGTGTGTAGTGTGTGTAGTGTGTGTGTAGTGTGTGTGTAGTGTGTGTGTAGTGTGTGTGTGTGTAGTGTGTGTGTAGTGTGTGTGTAGTGTGTGTGTAGTGTGTGTGTAGTGTGTGTAGTGTGTGTGTAGTGTGTGTGTGTGTAGTGTGTGTGTAGTTTGTGTGTAGCGTGTGTAGTGTGTGTGTAGTTGTGCGTTTGCTCCTCATGCAGGTTTCTCTTTCCTGTCTCAGGGTGCAGAGGGAGATCGGGTCATGGATTTGGCTTTAGCAGCTCCAGAAAGATTTGTCCTGAAACCTCAGAGAGAAGGAGGAGGTGACACACACACACTATACACACACAAAACACAAAACACACAAACACACAAACACACATTACACACACAAACACACACTATACACACACAAACACACACTATACACACACTATACACACACTATACACACACACATACACACTATACACACACACTATACACACAAACACACACTATACACACACACACTATATACACACACATACACACAAACACACACTATACACACACACACACTATACACACAACACACACACTATACACACTATACACACATACACACACACACACATATACACACAAACACACACTATACACACTATACACACACACACACACTATACACACTATACACACACAAACACACACTATACACACACACATACTATACACACTATACACACAAACACACACTATACACATGATACACACAAACACACACTATAAACACACACTATACACACACAAAACACACAAACACACATTACACACACAAACACACACTATACACACAAACACACACTATACACACTATACACACAAACACACACTATACACACGATACACACAAACACACACTATAAACACACACTATACACACAAACACACACTATACACACTATACACACAAACACACACTATACACACAAACACACACTATGCACACTATACACACACACACACTATACACACACTATACACACAAACACACACTATACACACACACACTATACACACTATACACACAAACACACACTATACACATGATACACACACACACACACTATATACACACACACACTATACACATTATACACACAAACACACACTATACACACACACACAATACACACTATACACACACACACAATACACACTATACACACACACACACACACACACACACACACACTATACACACAAACACACACTATACACACTATACACACACATACGTACACATACTAAACACACTAGACACACTATACACACTATACACACACACACTATACACACTATACACACACACTAGACACTCTATACACACACTATACACACACTATACACACTACACACACTACACACACTATACACACAAACACTGTATACACAATATACACATACTATATACACACACAATACACACACACACACACTATACACACACTATACACACTACACGCACACACAATAAACACTATAGACACTATACACTAGGGATGGGCATTCAGTGAAATTTTCTTAATCGATCGTCGGAAGAATTAACGATCGATTATCGATTAATCATTAAAGTTTTTATATTAAAATGATCATCATTATTATTATTACTATCTGCACTTCTAATCTGCATACATAAATTCAACTTTACGACATATAAACCGTAAACACTCTAGAGCCACATCAGCCCGTTTGACATTATAATGTGTTTAATTCAGTTTTGCGCAACTCTCACAGAAATGAAACTTAAAACCACATGGCTCATTTGCATAAACTAAGCGAAGATAAAACTACAGCTCTTGTGTGGCTGATGTAGTTCAACTTCTGTCGGATTAAAGGACATGACTCAGTGGAATACAGGTTAGTGTGACCAGATTTGAGTTTGTCAAAACCAGGACACCGTACGGGAGGTGGGAGGTTGGGACTCGTCATCGATATTGCGCGACTCTCACCTGGCAAAACTTTTTCTCACTGGACACAGAAACATATGTGCTGCTTTATACACTGTGCACATGGACTCACACTTGTCCCGAACGCAACGTAAAGTGTGGAATTTCTTGTACAAGTCATCGTTAAATATGCATTTTTGCTTCGGTATGTTGCAGACTGACCAACTGTCTGTGTCTGCTTGCTCCTTCTGAGTGCAGAGACACATGTACAGACCTGTTTGGTCACACTACACACAGCAACATACATTCGGTTTGTTGATTAAAATGAACGTAATCGATGAAATTCTTAATGATCAATTATCGATTAATCAACCAATCATGCCCATCCCTACTATACACACAAACACACTACACACACACACACACACACACTATACACAGTATATGCGTCCTTCCTCATTTACGGCTTTGACTTTTAACCTTTGCCTTCCACAGGAAACAACTTCTTTGGGTCAGATATCCGTCGTGTTCTGAGCGCGGCCGGAGGAAAAGACCGGAGGGCTTTTATTCTCATGGACAAGATCCAGGCCACGTCCACCCCCAACATCCTGGTGTCAGGAGAGCACCCCCCTGTGGTCACGGAGTGCACGTGCGAGCTGGGCGTGGCAGGAGCCTACGTCAGGTACGACCCAAGCAAAAGGTTTAACTCCTGCTCCTCATAAACACATCACACTTTCACTTTCTGTGTGTGTGTGTCTATGTGTGTCACTGTGTGTGTCTGTCTGTGTGTGTGTGTGTGGGGGGGGTGTCTGTGTGTGGGGTGTTTGTGTGTCTGTGTGTTGTGTGGGTGTGTTGTGTGTGTGTGTGTGTGGGGGGTGTTGTGTGTGTCTGTGTGTTGTGTGTGTTGTGTGTGTCTGTGTGTGTGTTTGTGTCTGTGTGGGGGGTGTTTGTGTGTCTGTGT
>NW_026571153.1:27976682-27987682 GCF_026225935.1 Boleophthalmus pectinirostris | reverse complement strand
TTTAGACCTGGTTCAGTCCTGGTTCAGTCCTGGTTTAGACCTAGATTAGACCTGGTTTAGTCCTGGTTCAGTCCTGGTTTAGTCCTGGTTCAGTCCTGGTTCAGTCCCTGGTTTAGTCCCGGTTCAGTCCTGGTTCAGTCCTGGTTTAGGCCTGGTTCAGTACTGGTTTAGACCTGGTTTAGACCTGGTTCAGTCCTGGTTCAGTCCTGGTTTAGACCTAGATTAGACCTGGTTTAGTCCTGGTTCAGTCCCTGGTTTAGTCCTGGTTCAGTCCCTGGTTTAGTCCTGGTTCAGTCCTGGTTCAGTCCTGGTTTAGTCCTGGGTCAGTCCTGGTTTAGCCCTTGTTTAGTCCTGGTTTAGACCTGGTTCAGTCCTGGTTCAGTCCTGGTTCAGTACTGGTGAGTCCTGGTTCAGTCCTGGTTTAGACCTAGATTAGACCTGGTTTAGGCCTGCTTTAGTCCTGCTTTAGTCCTGCTTTAGACCTGGTTCAGTCCTGGTTTAGACCTAGATTAGACCTGGTTCAGTACTGGTCCAGTCCCAGTTCAGTCCTGGTTTAGTCCTGGTTCAGTCCTGGTTTAGTCCTGGTTTAGTCCTGGTTCAGACCTGGTTTAGTCCTGGTTTAGTCCTTTCTTTTTCTTCTTCTTCTTCTTCTAGGTAATATCGTCGTCCCTGATTGGTCGGTGCGGCGCGTCCTACAGCATTTTCAGCTTCTGGATTCGCACCGCACTGACGCCTGAAGACGCGCCGCCAAAACGCAGGACGGCCTAGACCCGCGTCCGCACTGACCTGTCACCGGTCTGAACGGGCCTTTGAGAAATTCTGTAACGCAACAAATCAAATACATGACCCACCAGAAAGTCGAATATGAGGAACAGGTACTCCTCGTCCCTGACAGGGGGCGGTGTTTCCCCGATGGTGGTGAGCGTCAGCGTGGACCAGTACAGGCAGTAGATGTACTTCCGGGTCAGAGACGTGAACTCGGGGTCAGAGGCGTTTGGATAAACCCAAGAGTCTGAGCCCAAACCCAGGACCAAGGAGAAACTGTAGTACCTGAGGAGAGAGCGGGGCGTACAGTACTTTGCACTGCAACACGGAAATTTCCACATTGCGAGACCGTTAATGGTGCTGCACCTTTAAAAACTTAATCCAAACTTTTCCCTCACTTACATCTAACCCTTACTTCAATTATTCATCACAAGTTTCTACCGTATTTTTTGGATTATAAGTCACACTTTTTTTCATGGTTTGGATGTTTCCTGCGACTCATATATTTAAATTTTCACACTGACGGCCACAAGAGGGCGCTGAAGTCTCGTGTGTGAGTATCTGCCGCTCCTGTTCCTCCTGCACCACTGTCACTTCACTCTACTGCGCATGTCTCCTGCAGAAAGAGCCTCTGTCCTGCTGCAAGTAGCGAAATATTCAGCCCGAAACGGTAATCGAGCAGAAAGAAAGAAAGTTTGGAGTGAGAGAGAAACTTGTGACAGCGGGAGGATGCACCATGAAACTTTCCTGAAGTCACTGGATGGACAAAGTCTGGACTTCAGTGACACCGAAACCATCCTGTCGGGATTCAGAAAGACCCGAATAATTCTAACTGGAACTGATGCTGAGTCTGACGACAGAGTGGAGTTGCTCAGAAGTGACACCGAGGATGAAGAACTGAATGGATTTATTGATTTGGAGTGAGATGGAGAGTTTGTTAAACTTGTTCTGTTCTGTTGTTTATGTCATAGTTTATCTGAAGAACTGTTCATATGTGACGTTAACAGTCTGTTGTTCTCTCTTCTATTCTTATTACTAGAACTTGACTTTCAACAGGAAATGTTGGTTCCTGGTCTCTGATTTTATAAAATTAAAAAATGCGACTTATATATGTTTTTTTTCTTCTTCATTCGCATTCTTTGGCTGATGCGATTTACACTTCGGAGCGACTTATAGTCTGAAAAATACAGGAAACACTTTTCACAATTTTCAAAGCAGAGTTTTCCAGAGACCATAAAGGGGACAACAACTAGCATGCTAAAGTGCATTTCCTGATTAGAATTAGTGGTGGGCAAATGAGGCGGAGCTCCGGAGCGCGTCTCGTTCTTTCTGAAACAAATCGCTCCGGAGCACTGCCTCGGAGCTCGTCTCGCAGCAGCCGCTCACGTGACCGAAGTGTGGAAGTGTGGGTCCCTCCCCCTACTGCTTCTCTCTGCGTGTCAGTCGCTTCAGTGTATCGAAGCGTTTCATTGGCTCTGAGAATGTTCCGCTCTGTGATTGGTTCAGATGCTTCAGAGTGTTCGGCGCACTTCTGTGGTTTGACAAGCGCTAAACTGCTACAGTATAAAAGATGCACCGATATTTCTTAAAAACGCTGCGTAGTGAGGAGTGTTGTGTGACGTTCCTGGTGATTTTGGCGACTTTTGACGACTTTTGGCGACGTTTGTTTCATTTTCGATGGCATCTACAAGTGGAAAAAAGTGATCCATGGTTTGGGATCACTTTGATCTAATTCCACCCAACAAGGTAACACCTATTTTCTTATTTACAGCTGTTATTTATGTTCCTCTTTACATATTATTTTAAATCATCATTATTATTGTTGTTGTTGGTTCGGTGTCGCTCTGCACACAAGTGTTGTCTTACACTAACAATACTTCGTCGATGTTGAGACACCTGCGTGCCAATGATTAAATTTGTCCACTAGAGGTCAGTGTTTCTCTGAGGCCTCAGACACGTCCAACCATTTGAGACAATATTGCGACTGAGGTGTCGGTGCTTCACGAGGCTCCATTCGCCCGTCACTAATTAGAATGCATCATTGTAACACACTCTACGTTTCAGACTTCCTCTATTCATTACTGATTTTCTTATTTTTTTTATTTTTAATTGTCCAGTAAAAAAATATTTATTTGGAAAACAAGTGCTTGAGGTCAAAGTAAGACAGCCGCATCCTCTTTTTAACATTTTATTGTCCAAAAATATCAGGAAGTGCACATTAGCATGCTAGTTGTTGCTTTAGAGTCACTGAAAAACTTTGTAAATAATGTTGACTCAGATGATAATTGATGTTAGAGCACATTATTTACCGCAGTACAGCACTATTTTTTTAGATATCCATATTTGCATATTTGACATTTATAAACGTGTTCTTTTTGATTAGATCAGATTTATAGATGAGCGGGATGTCGTACCCACACGCGTTCCAGTGGATGATGACCAGGATGTAGAGCACCAGTTTGCAGATCCTGAAGGCGTTGGGGTACCCGGTCCGGGTCTCTGTGCGTTCGAAGAGCTCGGAGAGGCGGGTCAAACGCAGCAGGCGGTTGAACCTGAGCAGAGGGGTGTAGTCCGGCCCCGCCCACAGGTACAGCAGGTCTGTGGGCAGCACAGAGCCCAGGTCCAACCAGCACTGCACTGTTCGGACGTAAGTCTGTCTGAGGCGAGACAAGTCACGCACCAACAGACCCTGGTCCAGGAAACCTACAGAAATAAACACGTGTGAAGTAGGGTTGGGTTAGATGATGGGAGGAATCACAAAGGTTGTGTTCACGTCTACAATTTAATGAGGTCATAATTTGTCTGTTTTTAAAAGAGTTTGACATATAAATTTTATTAGGAAAGAATGTTTTTCTGTTCCAATATTAATATCGATACTGGGGCTCCAAGTATCTGCTGATACTCGACATCAGATGATACTACAGCAGAGACTGAAAACAGACTTTATTTCCTTTAAACACAAACAGTATAAGGTAAAAAAAAAAATGATCCAAATGTGTTTTGCAAAAGTGAAAAAATGCAGAGCACACTCAGATAGTCAATGTCCAAAAGATTTTTTTATTTTTAAATTACGCTCTGGGAAAAAAAAAAAAGCCCTCATCAGATATTTTTCTTGCCTTGGACGACTGTACAGTAGTAGTAGTGTACTGTGGTCCAAAGCAAGAAAAATGTCTGAAGAAGCTTTTGCTTCAGCTTTTGTCCATGGACTATCTGACTGTGCTCTGCATTTTTTCACGTTTATTTTGCTGTTCCTTCCATTTGCACCTCTGCAAGAACTTTGGTGTGCATTGTAACTATAGAACATCCATCCATTTTCTTCCTCGTATCCGGGGTCGGGTCGCCAGGGCAGCAGTTTAAGCAGGGACTCCCAGACTTCCTTCACCCCAGACACTTCCTCCAGCTCCTCCAGCGAAACCCGAGTCGTTCCCAGGCCAGCCCAGAGACAAAGTCCCTCCAGCGTGTCCTGGGTCTTCTCCTCCTGGTGAGACGTGCCCAGAGAGACACCCAGGAGACATCAGAACAGACGCCTCTCGACGTGGAGGAGCAGCGGCTCTACTCCGAGCCCCTCCCATGTGACTGACCTCCTCACCCTGTCTCTGCAGAGGAAACTCATTTTGGCCGCTTGTATCTGCGATCTTGTTCTTTCGGTCATTACCCAGAGCTCATGACCAGAGGTGAGGGAAGGACCGTAGACTGACTGGTAAATCGAGAGCTTCGCCTTTCAGCATAGCTTCTTCTTCACCACAACGGTCCAATACAGTGACCACATCACTGTCGACGCTGCACCTGTCCACCTGTCAATCTCACGCTCCATCCTCCCCTCACTCGAGAACAAGACCCTGAGATACTTGAACTCCTCCACACCCGGAGAGGACAAGACACATTTTTCCGGTCAGCTTTGTAAAAATACAAATATTATGAGGCGTTGGCCAGTGAATTGTTTTATTAAACCACTTTATACCAAAATGACATATTGGTTGATCGATATCGTGAAAGCCAAAATCCAATCCACCAAATTTGTCAGTAGTTGCGCCGATATTCGATACCAGTGTTGTACTGTGCATCCCCATGTTTAATAGGTCTATATGTTTTTTGAAATGGGCTCAGATTTTTAGATTTGTCTTATACATTAATGCCAGAGATCCTCACCGGTGTGGAGGCGCACCGCGATGTCCAGGATGTAAATTCCATCACAGACGTAATCCAACACCAACCAGACCAGGACGTGCTCCGCCTGCAGCTCCTCAAAACACGCTCTGGGAATATACAAGGAACAAAAAGGAAAAAAGGAATAACAGGACTAAACAGGCTCTGGGAAGAGATTTAGAGTATTTATTTAAACAGAACATAGTGTGATTTATAAAAAAAAAAAAAGAATGTACCTGACCACCAGTAAAGTGAAGTTGTAAAACACAGCTGTCCCGATCACACAGAGCCAGTGGTAATACAGGTCATCTGATGGACTCAGGACAATTATACGGCACTTTCTTTTCCTAAAACAAAAATCAAAACATGTTATTGGAGTAAGGACGCAGAGGAGAGGGTCAGAAGAGCAGAGGAGAGGGTCAGAGGAGCAGAGGAGAGGGTCAGAAGAGCAGAGGAGAGGGTCAGAGGAGCAGAGGAGAGGGTCAGAGGAGCAGAGGAGAGGGTCAGAGGAGCAGAGGAGAGGGTCAGAGAGAGCAGAGGAGAGGGTCAGAAGAGGGTCAGAGGAGAAGGGTCAGAGAGAGAGAGCAGAGGAGAGGGTCAGAAGAGTCAGAGGAGAGGGTCAGAAGAGCAGAGAGAGGGTCAGAAGAGGTCAGAGGAGAGAGGGTCAGAGGAGCAGAGGAGAGGGTCAGAAGAGGTCAGAGAGGAGAGGGTCAGAGGAGCAGAGGAGAGGGTCAGAGAGAGTCAGAGGAGAGGGTCAGAAGAGCAGAGGAGAGGTCAGAAGAGTCAGAGAGACAGAGGAGAGGGTCAGAAGAGAGAGAGGGTCAGAGGAGAGAGGAGCAGAAGGGAGGAGAGGGAGAGGAGAGGGTCAGAGAGGTCAGAGGAGAGGAGAGAGAGAGGTCAGAGAGAGAGGGCAGAGAGAGAGGAGAGGGTCAGAGGAGTCAGAGGTCAGACAAGAGAGTCAGAGGAGAGGGTCAGAAGGTCAGTGGAGAGGGTCAAAGGGTCAGACAAGAGGGTCAGAGGTCAGAGGAGAAGGTCAGATGGAGAGAAGGAGAGGAGATGCAGAGGAGAGGGTCAGAGGAGAAGGTCAGATGATTCAGAGGAGATCAGAGGTCAGAAGAGGGTCAGAGAGAAGGTCAGAGGAGCAGAGGGTCAGAAGAGTCAGAGAGGGTCAGAAGAGGAGAGAAGAAGGTCAGAGAGAGGGTCAGAAGAGAGGGTCAGAGGAGAGGGAGAGGTCAGAGGAGTCAGAGAGGTCAGAGAGAGGGTCAGAGGAGAGGGTCAGAGAGAGAGAGAGGGTCAGAGGAGTCAGAGGAGAGGTCAGAGGAGAGGGTCAGAGGTCAGAGGAGAGAGGGTCAGAGAGAGGGTCAGAGGAAGAGGAGGGTCAGAGGAGAGGGTCAGAGAGGGTCAGAGGAGTAGAGGAGAGGGTCAGAGGAACATAGGGTCAGAGGAGAGGGTCAAAGGAGCAGAGGAGAGGTCAGATGGAGAAGAAGTCAGAGGAGAGGGTCAGACAAGAGGGTCAGAGGAGAGGGTCAAAGTAGAGGGTCAGAAGAGGAGAGGGTCAGAGGAGCAGAGGAGAGGGTCAGAGAGAAGAAGATGCAGAGGAGGGTCAGAAGAGAGAGGTCAGAGATCAAAGGGTCAGACAGAGGGTCAAAGGAGAGGGTCAGAGGAGAAGGTCAGAGGAGAGGGTCAGAGGGTCAGAGGAGAGGGTCAGAGGGTCAGAGGAGAGGGTCCTCACTTTCTCCTCCTCTGCCTCCTCTCCTCGGGGTCTGAGCCTGTGTTGCTGTAGCTGACTCGACTGGGCGGAGCCTGCAGGTCGGGGTGGGCGGGGCCCCTGAAGCGTTCCAGGAAGGAGTCCGGTCGCTCCGCCTCCTCGTGTAAACCTTTGTGAGCCCAGTCCCGCAGAGTCAGAACCATGCCCACGATTCTGACAAAAACACACACAGATGTATAAAGTATAAACACAGATGACAAACATTTGATACGGTGGTCAGGTGTATATATTTTGTGATTTGAAAGTGAAAGTGAAAGTGATTTTTGGAACGTGTATATTACATCATTTGCACTTTTACAGACTTTCTAAGCAACTTTTATGGACTTTATCGACTTTTTAAGTAACTTTTGTGCAAATTTCAGTTTGTGTTTGCAGAATAAAATGACAAATTATTCGAAAACGCCTTATTTATTTGGTTTGCTATGTTATAGTACAGGCGCTACAGGGCAATTTTGTCTTGAGAAACCTCTAAATATTAATTAATTTGCATACAATTTTGACCCAAATACTTTTGGTCAGATATGGAACTAGGGATGTCCCGATCACATGTTTTTTGCCCCCGAGTTTGAGTTCTTTGATTTTGAGTATCTGCTGATACTGAGTCCTGATCCGATACTTATATAATATAATATAAAACATTATGAAATGAACTAAGAGCAAAGAATCAGATCCAGGATCAGATTGTGTTGATTTGTAGTATTTGACTGAACTCAAATCAAATGTCCAAAACTTTAATTTTATTAACTTTTCTAACCATTCATCATCATTGTTTGAAAATCTTGACTTTTCACATTTATTTCAAAAAAGTAACTGTAATCCAATTACCACTCACTGAAACAGTAACTGTAACTGAATACAGTTACTCATCATTTGTACTCTGATTACATAACTCCAGTACATGTAATCTGTTACTCCCCAACACTGGTTATATATGTATATTATTTATCTGATAACTGAACATAACGTCTGAGTCCTGATGGAGATTAATCTAGAGAATCTTAAAAAAAAGTTTTTGGACCAGCCTAATCAAGAAATTAAAAAAACCTAAATGTTTACTTGGCCAGGCGCCGCCAAACCCTCGTACCTGGACAGAGCTCCTCGACCGCGCAGGGAATTCTGGGAGTTGATGTCTCTTCTGTCGATGGCGGCCATTCTCTGTAGTTCTGAGGACGTGTCATCGCACACGGACTGCCCCCTGCAGGAAATACACGCAACTACAACATAATAATAATAATAATAATAATAATAACATGAGGTCAGAGTGTGTGGGTGGAGACAGGGGGTGGGTGAAAACAGGAATTTGAAAGAGGGAGAGAGGAGAGAGAGAAAAGAGAAGAGAAGAGAGAGAGAAAGGAGAAAAGAAAAGAGATAGAAGGAGAGAGAGTTTCAAGAACAGAAGAAGGAAGAGAGGAGAGAGAGAAAGGGAGATAAATGAAGAGAGAAAAGGAGAGAAAGAAAAAGAGAGACTGAGGGAGAGAGAGAGTTTCAAGAACAGGAGAAGGAAGAGTGGAGGGAGAGAGAGAGAGAAAGAGAGAGAAAGAGGGAGAGAGGAGAGTAAAAAAGAGAGAGAGAAAGTTTCAAGAACAGAAGACGGAAGAGAGGAGAGAGAAAGAGAGAAAGGGAGAGAGAAATGGAAAGGGAGAGGGAGAGAGAAAAAGAGAGGAGAGAGAGAACGGAAGAGAGAAAGGAGGAGAGAAAAGAGGAGAAAGAGAGAGAGAGAGATGAAGAGGGGGAGAGAGGAAGGGAGACAGAAAAAGAGAGATAGAGGTAGTCTCAAGAACAGGTGGAGGAAGAGAGGAGAGAGAGAAAAGACGAGAAAGAGGGAGAGAGAAAAGGAGAGAAAGATGGACAGAGGAAGAGAGGAGAGCGAGAGAAAGAGAGAGGGAGAGAAATGAAGAGAGAAAACGGGAGAAAGAAAAAGACTGAGGGAGAGAGTTTCAAAAACAGGAGAAGGGAGAGTGGAGGAAGAGAAGAGAGAGAGAGAGGAGTGTAAAAGAGAGAAAGAGGGAGAGAGGAAGAGAGGAGGAAGCGGGAGGAAGAGAGAGAAAGCGAGACAGAAAAAGAGAGATAGAGGGAGAGAGAGTTTCAAGAACAGAAGAAGGAAGAGAGGAGAGAGAGAGAGAACAAGAGGGAGAAATGGAAAGAAAGAGGGAGAGAGCGGAAGAGAGGAGAGAGAGAACGGGAGAGAGAAAGGAAGAGAGAAAAGAAGAGAAAGAGGGAGAGAGGAGAGAGAGAAAAGAGAAAGGAAGAGAGAGAAAGGGAGACAGAAAAAGAGCGATAGAAGGAGAGAGAGGAAGAGAGGAGAGAGAGAGAAAGGGAGAGAAAGAGGGAGGGAGGAGAGTAAAACAGAGAAAGAAGGAGAGAGGAAGAAGAGAGAGAAAGGGAGAAAGAAAAAGAGTGATAGAAGGAGAGAGAGTTTCAAGAACAGAAGAAGGAAGAGAGGAGAGAGAGAGAAAGGGAGATAAATGAAGAGAGAAAAGGAGAGAAAGAAAAAGAGAGACTGAGGGAGAGAGAGAGTTTCAAGAACAGGAGACGGAAGAGAGGAGAGAGAGAGAGAGAGAGAAAGAGGGAGAGAGAAATGGAAAGGGAGAGGGAGAGAGAAAAAGAGAGGAGAGAGAGAACGGGAGAGAGAAAGGAGGAGAGAAAAGAGGAGAAAGAGGGAGAAAGAGAGAGAGAGATGAAGAGGGGGAGAGAGAGGAAGGGAGACAGAAAAAGAGAGATAGAGGGAGAGAGTTTCAAGAACAGGTGGAGGAAGAGAGGAGAGAGAGAGAGAAAGGGAGATAAAGAGGGAGAGAGAGAGAAATGAAGAGAGAAAAGGAGAGAAAGAAAGAGAGAGAAGAAGAGAGAAAACAGGAGAAAGAAAAAGAGAGACTGAGGGAGAGAGAGAGTTTCAAGAACAGGAGAAGGAAGAGTGGAGGAAGAGAGAGAGAGAAAGAGACAGAAAAACAGAGATAGAAGGAGAGAGAGTTACAAGAACAGAAGACGGAAGAGAGGAGAGAGAGAGAAAGAGAGAGAACAGGAGAGAGAGAAAAAGAGAGAGGGGGGTTACAAGAACAGGTGGAGGAAGAGAGGAGAGAGAGAGAAAAGGAGAGAAAGACGAGAAAGAGAGGAGAGAGAAAAAGAGGGAGAGAGACGAAGAGAGAGAAAGAGAGACAGAAAAAGAGAGATAGAGGGAGAGAGAGAGTTTCGAGAACAGGAGAAGGAAGAGAATAGAGAGAAAGGAAGAGAGAAAAGGAGAGAAAGGAAGAGTGGTGAGAGAGGGAAAGGGAGAGAGAAAAAAAAAGAGAGGGGGTTACAAGAACAGGTGGAGGAAGAGAGAAGAGAAAGACAGAAAGGAAGAGAAAGAGGGAGAGATGAGAGAAAAAAGGCAAGAAAGAGGGAGAGAGAGAGAGAGAGAGAGAGAGAAACGAAGAGGGAGAGAGAGGAAGGGAGACAGAAAAAGAGAGAGAGGGAGAGAGAGTTTCAAGAACAGGTGGAGGAAGAGAAGAGAGAGAGAGAAAGGGAGATAAAGAGGGAGAGAGAGAGAAATGAAGAGAGAAAAGGAGAGAAAGAAAGTGAGAGACGAAGAGAGAAAATTGGAGAAAGAAAAAGAGAGACTGAGGGAGAGAGAGAGTTTCAAGAACAGAAGAAGGAAGAGTGGAGGAAGAGAGAGAGAGAGAGAGAGAGAGAAAGAGGGAGAGAGGAGAGTAAAAGAGAGAAAGGTAGAAAGGAAGAGAGGAGGAAGAGGAGAGAAGAGAGACAGAAAAAGAGAGGAGAGAGAGAACGGGAGACAGAAAGGAAGAGAGAAAAGAGGAGAAAGAGGGAGAGAGGAGAGAGAGGGAAATGAGGAGGGAGAGAGAGAGAAAGAGAGACAGAAAAAGAGAGATAGAGGGGAGAGAGAGTTTCGAGAACAGAAGACGGAAGAGAGGAGAGAGAGAGAACGGGAGAGAGAAATGGAAAGCGAGAGGGAGAGAGAAAAGGAGAGAAAGAGGGAGAGAGGAGAGAGAGAGAACGCGAGAAAGAAAAGGAGGGGGGGTTTCAAGAACAGCTGGAGGAAGAGAGAAGAGAGAGAAGGGACGAGAAAGAGGGAGAGAGAAAATGAGAGAAAGATGGACAGAGAGGAAGAGAGGAGAGAGAGAAAGAGAGAAGAGAGGAAGAGAGAGAAAGGGAAACAGAAAAAGAGAGATAGAGGGAGATAGAGTTTCAAGAACAGAAGAAGGAAGAGAGGAGAGAGAAAAAGAGAGAGAACGGGAAAGAAAAAAGAGAGAAAGGAGAGAGAGAGAGAGAGAGAGAGAGAGCAAGTACAGTACGTGCGATCTGAAAGTTTGTGGGTGGAGATAGG